>NC_134601.1:56432637-56542637 GCF_037038515.1 Microtus pennsylvanicus | reverse complement strand
CAGCTTGGTGAGCCAGTAAGTTTCATTGGTTTTACTTACAGGACTGTGGGTAAGGGGTTACTTACAGGAGCAGAAATGACTCAAAGACAGATGTGTCACCAAAGCCCACAGCCCAGCATGGGTGACAGACAGCTCACAAGAGCTGGGAAACTGTAGTACACTGCATAGCCTGAGGCAACCTGACAGGTTGGAGAATGTCCTTTCCAAGTGACTCAGTTGATCTCAAGCCCTTGCACGCAGCTCAGCTGGTTTCTGCTTCTTCCAGGCAGCTGGTCTTGTCTTAGAGTCTTTTTTGCCGCTTGACTCTCTGCTCTTCTGAGAGGGCCTCTCAGTTTTTATTGCCTACTCTGGCAGGGAGGGGCCTAGTGAATCCGGTCTGTTTCAGTGACTTCCTGAAGCCATTTTGAGTAGTTTACCTTCCTGCTTAAGGAGCTTCCTGCAGGATAGACTATTTCAGCCTTGGAGGAAACTGTGACCCAACAGCCAAGCATGAGAAACTGCCATTCAAGTAGTTGGTAAGGATAGTCCAAGTATTTCTAAAACAATATAGACTATTTCTGTTGCGCCTGGTTGACTCTCAGAGGTTGAGAGTAATTCTCTGTTGCCTAAACACCATACACGTCAGACAGAGGACTTCAGTGATCTTAAAAGAGTCAAGATGGACCTCATCTGAAAGTCTCTGTCTTGCAGTCCAGCTCTGTGTCAGCTCCTGCCTCCAGGTTCCTGCTCTGACTTCTTTCAGTGGTTGGCTGAGGTGTGGAAGTGTAAGCGAAATAAACCCTTCTTCCCTAACTTGCTTTTGGTCATGATGTTTCACCATAGCAATAGTAACCCTAACTAAGACAAGTGGGGATGGAAAGATTGTAAGAGTCATAAGACCAGGAAGTCTGCTGTAATTGTATATCTGAGAAATGGCAAGGAAGCTACACCCATGATACCTCTACAGTATGGCTGACCAAACAAGACCTGAACAATGATAATACAACAACAAACATGCCAATGTGGAAGGGGGAAATCAAGTGGGATTCCTCCCCCACCCTAGACAATGAATTATAGGCAACTAATGACTGCTGAGAAAGGGAGAATTAGCCTCTCCCAGGGTTGAACTCCTTAACTGATTGTCCAATAGTGGTGCAGGAGAATTGTCTGTATTCTGTCAATCATATTTTAAATAAACACTGATTGGCCAGGCAGGAAGTATAGGCTGGTCAACCAGACAGGAAGTAGAGGTGGGGCGATGAGAACAGGAGAATTCTAGGAAGGAGGAAGCCCATTTTTCCCAGTCTAGCCCAGACCACCAAAGAAGCAACATGTGACCTACCCTGCTGTGAAAGGTACTGAGCTATGTGGCTAACATAGATAAAACTAATGGGTTAATATAAGCTACAAGAGCTAATAAGAAGACTGAGCTAATGGGCCAATCAGTTTTATAAGTTATGGAGATCTCTGTGTAATTTTCTTTGGGACTTGCCGGCTGTGGGGGACTGGGCAAGACAGAAACCCCAACAAGCTGGCCCTCATGTCACACAATACAAAGTGGTTGGCTCAGAACTCATTTATATGCAATTTAAGCAACATTAAGTGGACTCAGAACCTTGTATTTATATATCTATACACACACACAAACACACATGTAGCAATAATAAAAAAGGAATTCATCAATTTGAGAGGGAGTGAAGGAGAAGAGTGGGATTGAAGGAAGGAAAGATAAGGGAAAGTGATGTAATACTAAAAGATTTTAATCTTAAAAAAATATCTGGGCATGGTGTTGCACACCTATAATCCCAGCATTTGGGAGACTTCAGCAGGAAGGTGACTATTTCAAGGCATGATGTAGGTGGGTCATCTGTGTATGTGTTACTTTCATTGGTCAAATAAAGAGACTGCCTTGGCCTTTGATAGGACAGCAACTTAGATAGGTGGAGTAGACAGAACAGAATGCTGGGAAGAAGGCAATGAGGCAGATGCCATGATTCTTCGACCCTAGGTAGATGTAGGCTAGAATCTTTCCCGGTAAGCCACCACCTCGTGGTGCTCCACAGATTATTAGAAATGAGTTAATCAAGATGTGAGAATTAGCCAGTAAGAGGCTAGAGCTAATGGGCCAAGCAGTATTTAAAAGAATACAATTTGTGTGTTGTTATTTAGGGGCATAAGCTAGCCAGGCGGCCGGGGGCCAGGCAACAAGAACGCGGCCCGCAGCTCCTTCTACAAAGGCATGCTGTGCTATCAGTCAAATCTGTCTCAAAAGAGAACAAGAAACAAACAAAGCCACACTGATGTGACCTCCAAAGTCTCCAGTGTGTATTAGGGATGACTCTTCATATTAAACACTCTGTGAATACAAACCTGCACCTGTATTTATCACTCTGGTACTACAGAATGGTAACACTAGACTAAACATCTTGTGTTCTGGCTATTTTCCCCATCCCTCTCTATATTTGAAGTTATGAGGAAATATTCAAAACTCAATTTAAATACAAGATATACATTTTTCATGTATATCTTACATTTTGAAGAGAGTAATGGTTGAAAAGCAGACTTGCATGGGACAGTGCAATGGAAAGAAGCTAAATCAAGAAGAAAGAACAAAATTCAAAGATGTGCATGCTACCAAGGAAGATGGCACACCAGTACAGAGGGAAAAGGAGCTGCCACTTACTTTCCAAGACAAGCGCTCTGATCTGAGTGTCTTAAATGTCAGAGGCAAGCCCTTCCATTCAAAGCTCCTATGTCATCAGCAATTGACCCATTCATTCTTTTCATTGTGTTGTGTTTTGAGAGTCTTACCACATAATCATGGCTGGAATGAAACTCACTATACAGACCAGGCTGGCCTCACACTCACAGAAATCCACTCACCTCTGCCTCCTGAGTGATGGGATTAAAGGGGTGTGCTGCTCTGCCTGGCTACCATTCATTTGTTCTTATGTTATGGGTTAGTAAAGATATGCTACATTTGTTTAATTATGTAAAGATGTGTTTTTGTTTCCACCTTGCCTGCCTAAGGCACCTGATTAGTCTAATAAAAAGCTGAATGGCCAATAGCTAGGCAGGAGAAGGATAGGTAGGGCTGGTGGGCAGAGAGAATAAATAGGAGGAGCAATCTGGGCTCAAGAGAGGAGGAGGAGAGGAGATCCAGAGAGAAAGAGAGGGACATGCTTGAAGTTAGAAGCTAGGCAGCCGCCAGGCAGACACACATAGATACAGTAAAAAGTAAGATATACAGAAAGAAAGAAGGTAAAAAGCTCCAAGGCAAAATGTAGATAAAGATATTAAAATAAGAGCTAAGATAGGGCTCAACATTCATAGCCAATAAGAAGTCTCTATGTCATGTTTTAGGAGCTGGTGGGTGACCTAAAAGAAAAAGCCTGGTACATTTTTAAGTTCTCAAGTACTATAAGGATTCTTCTTCTTTTTTTAAAGATTGCAGTATAGTTACATCATTTCCTTTTCCCTTTCCTCCCTCCAAACCCTCCCATAAACCCCACCTTCCCTCTTTCACATTTATGATCTTTTTTTTTACTAATTGTTGTTATATACATACATATATACATATATATATATATATACATACATATTCCCAAATATAACTTGCTAGGTCTGTATAATGTTCCTTCTATATATGTTTTCAGGGACCACTATTTGGTATAAATAAGCAGTTGCTGTGCTCTTCCCTAGGGAAGGCTATTTTTCCCACTCTCAGCATTCCTTAGTTGCCTGGAGTTATTTGTATGGGGTTGAGTGGCTTCCCTGTCCACTTTAGCATGCCTGTTGTCCTTGCTCAGATCATGTTTAGTCAGTCATGTTGTTGAAGCTTCGTGAGTGTAGCTTTTGACATTCCTAGGAGGCATAATCTCACAGAAAACTCTCTGATTCTCTTTCTCTTACATTTTTTCTACCCCATCTTCCAAAATATTCCTTGAGTGTTAGGTGTAGGAATTGTTTTGTAGGTCTATCAGTTGGAACAAACTTCATAATTCTGCGTTTTGGTTGGGTGCGGTTTTCAGTAGTAATCTCTGTCTCAGCACAAGAGTTCCTTGTTGAGGGGTGAGGGTTACACTTATCTATTGATATAAGGACAAATGTTTAGAGTGTAATTAGGGATTATGCTGGTTTAGTAAAGTGGTGTTTGTTTGTAAGGTCTCCTATCTAGGAAGTTTCATTAATTCCTTCTGGCCTGAAGAAACCATATAATCAATTCTCATTTCTGGTAAATAAGTAATATGGTATCAATTCTCATTTCTGGGCACTAAGTAATAGAGTTATTTCTTATATTGTCTTTTGAAACAGGTTCTTTATTATTATTATTGAAATTGGATTCTTCTCTCATGCAATACATTCTGACATCCCTTTTGTTTCCCCAACCTCTACTCCTCCCAGCCCACCTTCCCTCTGCCCCAGATCCACTCCCCCTCCATCTCCCTCCAGAAAAGAGTAGGTCTCCAAGAGACAACAACCAAATGCAACAAAACAAGATACAGTAAGACAAGACAAAAGCCTGTGCTGAGGCTGAACAAGGCAACCCAACAGGAGAAAAAGAATCCGAAGAGCAAGCAAAAGAGTCAAAGACACACCCGCCATTATCAATCCCAATTAAACATCAAGCTAACAGCCACAGCATATACACAGATGACCTGATGTATTCCCTACAGACCAGTGTTTGCCACTTCAGTCTCCCTGAGCCCGTATGTTCCCTGGTTAGTTGATTCAGTGTGCCATGTTCTCCTGGTGTCTTCCATCCCTTCTCACTCCTACAGTCTTTCTACAACCTCTTCTGAAGGATTCCTTAAACTCTGAGGGGAGGGACCTGATGGAAACTGCCAATTTAGAGACTCTCTCCACATAATGTCTTGCTGTGGGTCTCTGCACCCACTCCCATCTGCTGCCAGAGGAACCTCTCTGCTGACAGGTGGACAAGGCGCCCATCTATGAGATTAACAGAATATAACTGGAAGTCATTTCACTGATTTTTTTTTAGACCAGTCATGTTTAGTTTTACCCTAGGTTTCTGGGCTATCCAGAGATGGCTATCTGGTTCCTCGCCATCTAAGCAGTGTTGGGTATGGGACCCTCTCGTGCAGTGGACCTAAAGTTAAATCAGACATTGGTTCGGTGCTCACACACGTTCTGCACCACCATTGCCCCAGCACATCTTGCACACAGGAGAGATTGTAGGTCAGAGGGTTTTGTGGCTGGGTTGGTGTCCACATTTCTCTTTCTGTAGCCAGCAGAATGAGTACCTTCCCACACCAAAGAGAACAGAGGCTTCATGCAGGCACCAGTTTGGCCTCTCCATATTCAATGAGTCCTGTGGACGTTGTCCTCAGCAATGGGAATCTGCTTTTGGAGGGCAATCCTCTGCCCCAGCATCAGCCTGGGGTGTTTGGAGATCTCCATGGGATCGCCTTGGCCAACAACTCAACAAAATACAACCCAGTCCCACCACTGGAAGCCTTGCCCGATGTCCAGTTGAGACTCCAAATCCCCCATAACTAGGAGTCCTCACCAGGGCCACCTTCAAAGATTCCAGAAAACCTCCACTGCACTAGGTTGCCATCCCCTGAGATGTCCCCCAGCGGTCTCTCTCCTGAACTCTCTCCCTTCATCCCATCTCCTTCCCCTCAAACTCACCTAATCTCTCCTGCTCCCAGTCCATCGTAAAATCGATTCCATTTCCCTTTCCTGGGGAGATCTATGTGTCTCCCTAGAGCCTTCCTCTTTTTCTAACCTATGGATTGTTGCTTGGTTATCATTTACTTAACATTGGGTCTATGGATTGTTGCTTGGTTGTCATTTACTTAACTGCTAATATCCACTTATAAGTGACTACATACCAAGTTTGAGACAGGTACTTAAACAGCCCAGGTTGGCATTGAACTCCTTATCTTCTCCCAACTGTTGAGATTACACGATATGTGCCACCACACTGGCTCTAAAGTGCCTACTAGTGCCGGGCGATGGTGGCGCACGCCTTTAACCCCAGCACTCGGGAGGCAGAGGCAGGCGGATCTCTGTGAGTTTGAGACCAGCCTGGTCTACAGAGCTAGTTCCAGGACAGGCTCCAAAGCCACAGAGAAACCCTGTCTCAAAAAAAAAACTAAAAAACAAAAAACAAAAAAAAAATAAAGTGCCTACTAGTTCTGTGAATGCATGGTTTATTCCTTCATTGAAACCTGAAAAAAATTCAAGGGCTAGAAGATGCCAAGAAAAAGATTTACGTTCTGCTTCTAAATATAAATACTAGAAGTGTTAAACGTTAGAAAGCTTATGTGATATGGGTTAAAAGTAGGTGGTTGGAGCCACTATATTAATATGTGGCTGAAAGAGCAAGGAGTGGACTGGCAGCCATTTGCAGGCTATTCTTTGGGGGGAATTCATTTCTGTTTGTTTGTTTGTTTTTTCAAGACAGGGTTTCACTGTGTAACAGCCTTGGCTGTCCTGGAAGTCACTGTAGACCAGGCTGGCCACAACCTCACAGAGATCCACCTGCCTCTGCCTCCCGAGTGCTAGTATTTAAGGCATGTGCCACCATTGCCTGCTTCCTTTGGGGAATTCTTGCTGACAGTCTCATGGGTTGAGACTGTATTGTGACCTGCCTTCCTCTTTTGTCTAGGGAGCCCGCCCTTATCACCCACCTCCTGAATTTTGTGCTGTCCTGTTTTCAGTGCTCCCATAGTGCTGTTCGGCCTTTACTCGTGGTTGTTTCTTTCTTAAATAGCCTTTGGATCCAACTTCCGTGTATGGCCAGTGAAAGGGAAGAAAGGGTGTCAGTGTATCTTGCATGGGTGCCGGGAGAAAGATTGCGCTTCTGTCCCTTTTAAGACACTTCTTGACGGTCGCGTACGGAGCTGTGAAGGGTGAGCTTCTCCAAGCCTGGGTCAGACTTTGCCTTTCATTGACCTCAATGAATGGCAGCTAATGGAAAAATATGATCAGGGTTCACCCTATGGAAGCATTGCTTAATATTGTAGATGACTCATTGGAATTAGTGTGTTAGAAAATCATTTCCAGATGTGTAGCAGAAGCTTTTCCAAAAGGAAGAAATCAGCGCTGGAAAACTGGGTTAGTTTTCTTTCTTTTAAATGGTCTTAGTGCCAGAGTTAGTCAGTTCTTCTCGTTTGTGGTTAGTCAACATTTATTTGGGGTTCTCAGTGGTAAGAACCTATTCACGTATTCATTAGAGTGACATCCACAAAAGTGGGGCCTGTCCCCAGACTGCCCCTTGATCCCCTTGCCTTCTCTCTTCTTCAAGTCCCCCATGTTTTCATAATGATGAATGCTCCTGAGTGATTCCTAGTCCCCTGGACTCTGGCCTCGTTCCTTATCATTATCAGTGAGCATTTGTTGTGCAATCCTGTGGGAAGGCTTCTTGCTGGGCGCTGAGAAGGATGGGGAGAATACCTTGGCAGCAGAGTAGGAACAGAATGGGTAACACAGGGAGTGACTGAGAACCACTGCGCTGGAGTCTGGGTTGGAACAGCACTTTCTATCTATAGAATATGGGAAAGTTAACTTTAGCATATCTGTTTCTTTATTTACGCAAGGGGAGCAGTAGTAGTAATAATCTGAATGAGGTCATCCCTTGCAAACACTCCACAGCGTCTTCTCTGATTTGACTGTGTGTGGAGTTTCCTGTGAAGGAGGAGCGGGAGATCTGACTTGCAGATGGCTGCTCTCCAGAAAGCCATCGCAGTGTTAGGGTTTTGCAATTTCACCTTTACAGTACTTAGCTCCAGGAGGGAATCCCCAGGCATCTCACAATCGGCAGAGCTTTAGTCGAGCCCTGTGAGAGAGGTACAGCATTGTGATCTGCTTGCTAGCAGCAGACGACAGATCCTGTAGTGTGCCACAGTCAGAAGGAAAGGATGTGCCGGGAGCCCAGCCTGGAGCTCCAGCAAAAGCTCTAATAAGGTGCTTTTGGTAAATAAAAACTCACATTTCTGTCTTGCCCATTTTCCATGACTTACCTCGTTTCACATTATATTTCTGCTGAATGCGTGTTCTCGCGGGAGATCTTACGTGCTAGGATATGGGCGCCCAAATTCCTGAACTTGAAAAATCTTCATCAGAAAGTGGAAAGCTGATGAGCATTGCTGTTCCATAGACTTAGATTTCTCTCATTGCCTTCTCTCTTTCTATTTCCACCTCTGTTCTCTCAACCCCTGTGACTGGAGCTGGAGCCCAGGGCCTCACACCTGCTGGGCAGATATTCTACAGTGGAGATTCTACAGCCTCTCTAAGGTTTTGAAGTGCTAAAATGTTTAGGAATTCATACAAATGTTACCAAAACTCGTGTCTTGGTTAGGAGTGTGCACCCCATGGTTAAGCAGCCCTGGCTTTGACTCCCTACCGTGTTACTTTTCTATTACTGCATGGCATAGTGCCACAAATCTAGCAGCTCAAAATAAAGCACACTTCCTAGTTCTCAATCTCTCTGGGGCAGTAGCATGGACAGGGCTCAGTAGGAGGCATTCCTCTGTGTCCACAGGTGTCGGGAGCACTGTCTTCTAGAAGCTTACAGCCTTTCCCGAGCTTGTGCAGGTTGGCTTAATGCAGTCTCAGCATTCAGTGGTTAGTGGTAGGGACGGATCCCATTTGGCGGCTGGCAGTCGGCAGCGCCCACCAACTCCCAAAGAATGGTGTCAGTCCCAGCCTGTTGGCTGTCTTATTACATGGCAGTCTATTGGTCCAAACTCAGCAGGGGAGTCTTCCTCTTCATGATGAGCCCTGTCCTTGCTTCTAGGAGCCATCGAATTCAGTTAGGCCTCCCTTTGATGATCTCAAAGTCAACTGTTGGATAGCTTAATTGGGGGAGCAGTATTTCCTAATACGCACAGTTCCCTCTTATGCAGATAGAACACAGAACTCTGCCCACTGCAGCAACTCCGTCCGTCACCTGAGCAAGTTGCCTTAGATCTCTCCTGTTTTCCCATTGATAAAATATGAGTTGTGGTAGTATTCTCCACCTTCCAAGGTTCTTGGTAGAATCGCGTGAGACGACACACTTAACACATCTCCGCATAGCCCAGGTACTAACAGAGCTTTCCAGAAACACCAGAGTCAGAGCACAGAAGCACTTTGTTCTTTCCTTCTCTCCCACCTTGTCTTTACTCCTACCCATAATGAAATGGTTTTAAGGCTGAATGAAGCTTATGCTAACATGCTAAAAATGTTCGGGGTTTTCCCCTAGTGATTTGCGTTACTTCAAAGAGAGAGAGATGACACACACCTGTAATCCCAGCTCCAGGGAGGCTCAAGGGGGATGATTGTGAGTTCCCAGCTTGAGCTATAGAGTGGGACCCAGTGTCAAAACTAAAAAGGAAAAAGTGAAGCAATTTCTTAATATTTAACACTCAGATTTCTTACTCATTTGTATTAGGACGTGCAGGCAATGGCCTCTCTAGAAGTTTCCAGCTTGAATATTCGCTGAGTGAACACACGTAGTTCATTTGGTTCATGGTTTTCTTCCTGTGCTAGGCCAGAGGTGTGTTTTCTAGATAACGTAACACTTTCGGGTGGTAGTCTGCTTATGTGAACCAGTCAGTGTGGAGTCAGGCGCAGTGGCGCACACTTTAAATCCCAGCACTCAGGAGGCAGAAGCAGGTGGATCTGTGTGAGTTTGAGGTCAGAGAGCAGCCTGTTCTGCATAATGACAACAGCCAGAGTTGCACAGTGAGCCCCTCTATTGAAAACCAAGAACAAATAAACAAACAAAAAAGAAAATCAGTTTGGTAGCTCAGTGATCTGTAATTGACAGTACTGGCTTTTGTTTTGTTTTGTGTATGTGGATGCGTGCTCGCTCATGCGTATATGCGTGTTTGTATGTGTGTGGGCACATTTGCAGGTATGTATGCACTAAAAATGTGGAGGCCCGAGGTTGGTGCCCAGTGTCTTCCCTGATTGTTGTCGGCTTGTGTTTATTGAGGCAGGATCTCTTGGTAAATCCAGAGCTGGCCAATGCTAGTTAGCACAAGGAGCCAGTTCGTCCCAGGGATCCCCTGTGTCTGACTCCCTAGCTTTCCCGTATGTGCTGAAGAAGCAAACTCTAGTCCTCATGCTGGTCAGGGCTGGGGATTGGGGCTAGAAATACGGCTCAGCAGTCACAGTACAGTCACAGAGACTGTTTTTCAGAACCTGGCACCCATGCGGCAATCCAAGCCTCCTCCAAACACTTGTAGCTCCAGCTCTGAGAGTCTGAAGTTCTCTTTGGCCTCTGTGCACAGGTGTACATGTGTAACTTCCCACACAAAGACGTGAATCTGTTTTAAGATAGCCATTTTCCAGAGCTGCCCCGTGTTTCTGCCCTATAGACGAAAGGCGTTGGAGTTCTGCAGAATGTGCCCTGAGTGTGTTCTCATTTGCTACTGAGTCATGGCCATTGTAGGGGATTTGAGTATGAGCACATGGCCGTCTTTAGAAGAAATTGAGTGTGACTTCTTTCTTGTTGCCCAGAGGAGGAATTATGCTTCAATGTACTTAAAAAATAACCTCGCGTTTGGCGTATGACATACACTTGTTTAGAAGGGTCCATTCGGCAAGCAAGAGAGGGGATAGGATGGAGAGCTGTAAAGACAGAAGAGCAGAGCCTTGAGAAAAAGGCAGTGCTTAGGACTTGGGCTGTAGCTCAGTGGGAGAGCGCTTGCCTGGCATGAATGAGTCCTGGGCTCTGGATGACTGATGCTCCATGGGGTTGCCAGTCCAGTACTCTGGAAGCCAAAGGAGGAAGGTCTTGAATTTGAGGCCAGACCACCCTACATTGTGAGACCCCCCTCATCTCAACAAAGAAACCAAAATGAAAGGGTATGCTTGCAATTCAGAAGCTGACCCACTGCCGAAGGATTTGATTCTTCAAGGCAGAAAGAAACTTCACAATAATGAAAAATATTATTCTTTCTTAAGTGTTGGCAATTCTGAGGGTTTGTGTCTTTAAGGGCTGCTGAGGAAAATGGAGCTGGTGAGACTGAGGAACCATGTAAGATCTCAAGTCATCATCACCTTGCCTGCACTCAGTGGGCTTGCTGCCATAACCGGTATGGGGCCTCTTTCTGTGGCTCCCTAATCCACCAGGGTTCAACAGCATCAGCTGCTCCAAAGCGGAGCCCAGAGAGAAGAAGTCATGAGTTTGTAATCTTTTTTTTTTTTTTTTTGTTTTTCGAGACAGGGTTTCTCTGTGGCTTTGGAGCCTGTCCTGGAACTAGCTCTGTAGACCAGGCTGGTCTCGAACTCACAGAGATCCGCCTGCCTCTGCTTCCTGAGTGCTGGGATTAAAGGCGTGAGCCACCATTGCCCGGCTTATGAGTTTGTAATCTTAAAGCTTCCATTTCTCATATAGCCTGAAAAGAGTAGAAAGCAATTTCTTCAAGCTCTCGATTGGATCTTTGAAGATTTACCCAGGCTTTCTTTAAGAAACAAGATTGAGGCTGAGCATGGTAGTAGACAGTGATCTTAGGTCTCTGGAGTGAGTGTTCAAGGCTAGCCTGGGCTATCTACTAGGTCTACATAGTGGTCAGTCAAGGCTACAAAGCAAGACCATCTTTTTAAAAATAAATCAAAAAGAGACTGGGGTTTAGTGACACACATCTGTAATATACACATCTGTAATCCTAGCACTTAGAGGTGTAGACATTAGGATCACTATCACTTTAAAGTGAGCTTGGACCAGCCTGTGCTACATAGCAAAATTCTATTTCAAAACAAAACAAAACTCAGCACTTTCGTTTACATTAGAGGTCACTAGCCAGAGAATGAAAAGGCATCACCCAAAATGGCTGGAAAGATTTGCCACAGTTCTACCTGAAAAAGGACTAACATCTAGAACATATGAAGAACTCCTCCAACTCGACAACTGTGGAGAAGACTTGTTTTTAAATAAGCACAGGAGTTGAACAGACATTTCTCTTAGGGAGATTAAACACATGTCCAAATAAGCACATGAAAAGATGCTCAAGAAATGGAAATCTAAAGCAAAATTCCAGTGAGATACCATGTCCCACATATTGCAGTAATTGTTGCCCACCCCACCAGCCTTCACAAAAGAACCCTGCACAATAGCAAGTGTTAAGATGTGGAGAAGCTGAAAGGCTGTCTGTCTCTGTGGAGAATTTCAGACTGGTGCAACTGCTTAGTGGTTCCTTAGAAATTGAAATATAGAACTGCCTCTAAATAGAATTAGGAACTTCCCACCAAAGAACTGAAGCAGAGGCTCCAAAAGATATCTGTAGCAAGGTCCAGAGATGCGTTACTCACACTCACCAGAAGTTGGAAACATCCCGGATGAACACAAACCCTAAATGTGATAGATATGTCCAGGGGAATACGCCTCAGTTTTACAAAATGAAATTCGAACGTCTATGGCAGGATGGGCAAATCTTGAAAGCCTCGTGCAGGTGGCTCAGGCCAGATGGAAACGGAGCAATTTTGTACAATTCCAATTATGCGAGATATGTTGATGCAGCAAATACATCGAAATAGAAAACATAGGTTGCCAGAGACCAGGAGGAACAGAGAGTGGAGAGTTGGTGTTTAATGACTGTGGGGTTTCTGTCTGATTCGATTCAAAGTTTGGAAATTAGTATTGCTGACTTCAGAACAATGACTGTACTCTATTTTGGAAATTTGGTTTTCGAGATAGGGTGTCTCTGTGTAACCCTAGGGGGCTTCAACTTCTCAACCCCCCTGCCTCAGATTCCTGAATGCTGGAGTTAGAGACGAGCATCACTGTGCATGGCACTGGGAGTGGACTTACTGCCACTGAAATACACCCTTAAAAGGGTGAGGGTGGTAGATAAGTAGTATGGAGATTTCCCCACAACAATAACCTCTCCTCAAATTCAGTACTTGTATGCTTTTGGACTGTACCAGGAATACTTAGCGTTAGAAGTCTCTGAGGGAAACCCAGACACTGGAAGGGAAAGATCATCATGTCCCCATCCAGCACTCTGAAGAAGTATAGTTGATGGTCTCATTTCATCATATTTATTTTTAACCACCTTGCCTTTGTCAGTGAAATTAACAGTCATTCTACCACTTCCTGTGCAAGTGCACGGTGGTATCTGCTTGTTCCCTAGTGAACCTTCATGGTCTTCATGCACTGTTAGAAGAGAAAGCCAGACAGTGGGGGCACGTGTCTTTATTCCCAGCACTTGGGAGGCAGAGGCAGGCAGATCTCTGTGAGTTCGAGGCCAGCCTGGTCTACAAGAGCTAGTTCCAGGATAGCTAGGGCTGTTACATAGAGAAACCTGTCTCAAAAAACCAGAGAGAGAGAGAGAGAGAGAGAGAGAGAGAGAGAGAGAGAGAGAGAGAGAGAGAGAGAGAGGGGGAGGGAGGGAGGGAGGGAGGGAGGGAGAGAGAGGACCTCAGAGTTGAGACAAACCTAGCTGTCATGGCCGGCATTCAGCCACCCAGTCCATCCTCAGCAGCAGTGGTTCCTCGGGCTGTGGGGGAGAACAGAGAACCTTGGGTCCACAGGCTGGCTCCATGAACAGTGTATCACAGGCTGACAAGTCTGTGGCTATTGTCAGACTCCACACAGAGACCTGCAGCTGCGGCACACATTGCAGAGGTTGATTTACAACCTCATTATGCCAAGTGGGGCTCTTGGCTCCAGAGAGATGTTGAGGACTCTTACTAATTAATCCTTTCAGCTCCGAGTCCTTCTGCCCTCCCACATGGGTTTTTCTCCAGGCCTTCCAGTGGATAGACAAGCAAAGGGGAGAGTGCTTCTGAAACCTTACAAGGAGAACGATCACCTGTTTGTGGCTTGACCCTCTGGAAAGTGGTCACTGTCTGGTCGTGGAGTTCCCCAGAAAGCAGGGGCAAGTCCCTAACCCGGCTGGGGGCTGCAGCTCCTACGGTGGATGACAGTGTGTTCCTGGGTGAGTTCTGGACTCTCTTTCGGAGAAAGCTGCACCTGGTGGAATGAGGTTTTGAATCTACTTCTGCAGCGTGCGCCGCAGCTGCAGGTCTCTGTGGATTGTCTGATGATAGCCAGACTTCTCAACCCTGCTGTAGAACGGTATTCAGCATCCCCATGGGCACTGTCTGGCTTTTGGAAAGAGCTGTCTTTGCTCCCCCTCTTGAACTAGAGTATTATTGGGCAGTGGACATAGCTTAGTGACGGGATACTTGCCTAACAAGCACATGATCCTGGATTTCATCTCCAGCACTACAAACAGGAGGGGAAGGGGGTGGGGCGGGAGAGGAAATCTCAGCAGAGA
The DNA here is from genome assembly GCF_037038515.1 of Microtus pennsylvanicus. Lineage (NCBI taxonomy): Eukaryota > Metazoa > Chordata > Mammalia > Rodentia > Cricetidae > Microtus > Microtus pennsylvanicus. Next base: position 56,528,418 of record NC_134601.1, on the reverse strand, counting down.
GTAGGTACAAGGGGCAAGAAATCTTTCAGCTGATTCAAGAAAATCAATAATCTTATTCTTTCCAGAATTATCTTGATTATGAAATATGTAGGCAGTGTTGGTGAAATAACTGCGCCAAATAGATGTTTTTTAGGAAGCCACCAATGTAGGAGACCATACATTGACTTCCTAATATTATCATTGATGGAGAGAAGGACTTTACATCACAGTAAGTTTGTGAGAATATGAGAGAGATGATGAGGGCCTTTACATACAGTGATAGTTCGCGTGGACTATATGTTTTATCACAAGTGCATTTTGGGAGTAAAGGAAAATATATTATTTTTAAAAAGTGACTTTTATGGACCAGTGAGATGACTTGACAGGTGAAGCCGCTGGCTGCCTGTCGAGCGTGATGAGCTGAGTTTGATCCCTGGTACCCACATGGCGAAAAGGAGAGAATTGGCTTCTACAGGTTGTCCTCTGATTGCCACACTTGTGCCACAAACATATGCACATCACTTGTATCTAAAATATAGGAGCACTGGGTGGGTGAGATTACTCCAGCAGGTAAAGGCATTTGTCACCAAGCCTGATAATCTGAGCTTTATTCCTTGGGACCCAGAGGGTCAAAGGAGAGCTCTGATTTCCGACAGCTCTCCTCTGACCACTGAAAGGGGTAAACTGACTGTCTATCTCTCTCTCAATAAATAAAAAATAAGTCAATGTAAAACTTAATAAAAAACCTGACTTATAATGGATTAATTGCTTCTCAAGCCTGTAATTGTATTATTCCTGCCATCTGTCTTTGCCCCCCCTCCCCGCCAGTTGATGCAACTCCAGACATTCTAAGTGAAAAGATTCTATTTGATAATCTGGGGTTTGACACAGCCTATCCAAATTCTACCAAGTTTGTTTGTTTGAGACAGGGCTCCTTATGTAGCCCTGGCACCCCCCCCCCCCCCGTGCTTGCAATGCTTCTGGCTCCTCCTCCCAACTGCTGAGATCACAGGGGATCACTACCATGCCCATCAAAATGCCTAGAGTTTTAAAATGTATATCCTTTATTTGCCTAGCAGTATGACATTTACATAATTCATGGATGTGTCTTAGAAATTAAAGGGAGTTTTTGAACACTCATCCAAAATTCCTTTTATGCTCAAGTTTCTCTGACATCATTTGAGACATTGTGGCTACCAGAAACCAGCTTCACATGCAATCTGAATCCAACTTGAAATCCAAATAGATCTGAGATTGAGGAACAACCGTCAGCAGTGTTCCCGCCCAGGCTGTGAGTTTCTAAGTGACTTTTATTTTCTGAGTTGTAGTTTTGGATTCGAAATTCTACTGTGAACATGTATCACTTTTACAATGATTGAAAATTAGAGTTCTCACACAAAATAGTTCATCTTGGGTATAGGAAAGCTAGCATGGCAATTGATTTTTTTCTTTTTTATTACTTTATAAATAATACCAATCAAAATTCCCACTTCCTTCCCTCCTCCCACTTCCCTCCTGCTCCCCCCCACACCCTCTAAGAGAGGGCAGGGTACCCTGTCCTGTGGGAAGTCCAAGACCCTCCCTCCTACATCCAGGCTTAGGAAGGTGTGCACCCAAACAGACTAGGATCCCAAAAAGCCAGTACATGCAGTAGAGACAAATCCCAGTGCCATTATCATTGGCTTCTCAGTCTGCCCCAGTTGTCAGCCACATTCAGAGAGTCCGGTTTGATCCCATGCTCATTCAGTCCCAGTCCAGCTGGCCTTGGTGAGCTCCCATTAGATCAGGCACACTGCCTCAGTGGGTGGACCAACCCCTTGTGGTCCTGACTTCCTTGCTCATCTTCTCCCTCCTTCTGCTTTTCAACTGGACCTTGGGAGCTCAGTCCAGTGCTCCAGTGTGGATCTCTGTCTCTATCTCCATCCATCGCCGGATAGAGGTTCTATGGTGATATTCAAGATAGTCATCAGTCTGACTAAGGGACAAGGCCAGTTCAGGCACCCTCTCTTCCACTGCCCAGGGTCCTAGCTGGGGACATCCCCGTGGACACCTGGGGACCCATGTAGAGCCAAGCCTCTATGGCAATTGATCTTATCCTTTCTTGTGTGACACATTCCTTTGAGATTACCAGAAGCTCCAGACTCTTCTGAAGGATGTAGAGCTGTACACATGGTGCTGTCAATGAATTCTTTCCATTTATGAAACTCAAGTTTCCTATTCTTCCAGGCAAGTGCTCTGTCGCTGAGCTCTCTACTAGTCTTTCGTAGGCCTGTGACACAGGGACCTGGAGTACAGGAGGCTTGGAAGGAGTTAAGGCAAAGCCTTCCAGGCAGGCCTGGCAGCTCAGCTAAACTTAGAACCTGAATCAGCAAGGAAGCCTATGGGCACCAAACTGGGATTTTCCCCTAGGAACAGGGCACAGCAGAGAGAACAGTGAGGAGGCTGATCTGGGGCTTGGAGTGGTGGCAGTGGCGGTAGATGTAGTTTAAAATGACAGGGGGTAAATGAGAGCACTCTTGGCCTTTAGGCTTCAGTTCCCCTGACAGTGGAGGTAGGACCCTAGTGCACTCTCACGCAGAGAGCATGCCAATGATGTCCACCGAGCTCAAGAATATATAAGACAGAAGGTGCGGAGGGATAGTGTTTTGATAGTGGGATAGTAACTCAGTCAATGCTATAGTGTAGAGGCCCCCCATTCTCATGGTAGAGTTTGCAGGAAGTGGGGTAGGCACTGCCAAGTGGGGGTGCTTAGATAAGGGCAAGGGGGAGTGCTTGTTGTAGCTAAAGCCTCTCGATTTCTGAGCATGTATGACTGTACTTTGGAGTGCTTTTAGCAGGAGCAAACCAGTGAATGTTCTTGTGGGCACATTCAGTTTACAGGCTAAATGTGAAGTCAACAGCGGGAGAGAGAGGTGAGGGGGAGAGGCTGAAAGGCTAATTGACTGTTTGGGAGAAAGCCTATTGATGAACACCACAACCAGTATGAATGGACTTTTGCTTCCTCTCAGTTTTAACTCAAATGCCCAAACTGACACCATTTTCACCTGCCCAGCCCTGGTATTTCTTTGTGCAGGTATACCTTTTCCTCGGAAAACTTCCTCTAGAGATCTATGAATGTATCCAAAGAATAATGGGTGGGTGATGTTCGTGCTATTCACATGTACAGGGCAGGGCTCCTCGGTCCCTCCCTAATGAGTGTCTCTCAGTGAGTGCTCATCTTGGAAAGACTACAAGGGGAAGACAGTCCTAACGCTGAGGGTTCGAAAGACATTGGCAGTTGGGTCTGTAGCTTCCTCATTCACTCTTTCAGGATATAATGTGGGGGCACTGGGGACCCAGCAGTGACTAAGTCCAACAGCCTGCCACCTCAAGACTTTCTTTTTTTGGTGGGGAGGGTATGGGAGAAAATTGAAGAACACTGACGGCATCAGCGCCCTTCAGTCGTGGGCTAGGATGGCAAAGGAAGCAAGCTACTAGTTCTGTGCTTCAGGAGGTGAGCACCATTGGATATCAGGGCCTGGCCACATGTACCTGCATAGATCAGGTAGCTTTACAGGACTTTGTGGTGTAGTGGAGGGGAGAACCAAATGGAGGAATCAGGGCCAACAAAAGTGAGATCATATGAGCTACTAGGAGCGATGGCCACTCTAGCTGGAGGTCATAGGCTGGAGAAGGGGATTAGAGGCCAGATCACAAAGTGTCTTAGAGACTTTTCTCAGCAGTTTGAGTCTTATGCAGCAGGTTCTGAGAAGCTGCTGAAGGAATTTAGACAAAGGAATAATGTGAGTTGACTTTCATCTCATGAAAAGTTTAACTGATTTGGATCAAATTGGCCAATGAAGAGGTGTTGGGAACAAATTCAATCACAGATTGGCAGCTGATCTTTTCAGAATGAACTGTTCGGGTTAATTTAGTCTGTCACAAGGGAGATAGAGACAGGCATTCTCTCGGTGTCCTTTAAAGAAAGGTTCTTCGTACAAAAGTTCCTGCTTGCTTTCCCTCAAGAGTTTTGTATGCAACTCTAATGAGCAGGTTTTTTTTTTTTTATAATTCCGTGCATTGCTCCTGGAAAATAGAGACAGTGGGGTACATTTTTAGACTATGTTGTCATTTTATGGATTAATTTCTATTATTATGGACATTTTGGATTTCAGTGCATAAATATGAGCAAAACATCTGTTCATGTCATTCCCTTGCTTAAAGAAAAAAAACAACTTCTGCTGGCTCCGCACTCCTACACCAGGAGACAGTCTCAGGCCATTTTCTTGGTGCCTGCTGCCCTCCGTGAATGGACCTCACCAGCTCAGCTGCTCCACCTCCCTTTGCTGCACCCCAGCAGACTCACGAACACCATCCTCTATTCTCTGCTTACTGTTTCTCCCATGCTGCCTTGCTCTCCTCGCCTGCTGCAGGATGATGGTCTTCCATCGTCTGGGTAGTAGCCCAACTGCTTCTTTCTCCCTCACCAGCACTGTCTCCCTTATTGGCAATCCACACAGCACTCTCTGTATGCCTTGATCTGTTGTGGAACTCTGAGCTCCAGCCATGGCACGGCCCTTGCTGTATTGAAATTTGAGCAGCTGGAATGACCTGCACGAGGCTGTCAGGAGGCTGGGCTTGCTAACATTCTTCATTGAGTAGAGGGAGGGCTCTGGTGACACTCCAGGAGAGGTTTGCTAGCCCCCCCTTCCCTCCTCCAGGGTATATAAACAGTTAACAATTACCAGGGATCGGGGAGGGCTGTTTGCTGATAAGTTGCCCACCCTTCTGTGAGTAACTCCAACTAACCTCATTGGTTCACCAAGCTAGACTTGGGTGAAATCAGTTTCCTGGTCTGTCGTTGGTGCCCTATTTGAAATACATACATGTTCATCTCTACCCAGGAAAAGTTAATGTGGTACCATGCCAGTCCTGGCCGTGTCTCAGCCTAGTCCTCTGTGGGAAAGCATGGCCTTTCTGCCCCTCTAGTTCATGGGCTCACCGAGGGCTCTGTCTGCATGTTGTTCATCTTTCAACAGTTCGTAACTCACTGCCTCACCCCTGGCTGAAGCTCAGTGTGACTAAGTTAAATGGTTTGTGTTTTATTCTCTAAGTACCCTGGATGAATCCCAAGGGGACGACTGACCAGGGAGCCTCACTTTTGTAGCAGGTTGGCCAGCAAAAGTTTTGACTGAGGAAGGATCTTCTCACACACCAAAATCTAACTGTGCTATTGCTAGGGTTTCTGTCCTGGGAGCCTATCTCTGAGGCGACACTGGATGGTTTTTATCTTTTTGAACATACAAGGAAGTGAAACTTTTTTATGTTTTAGCTTTCTTTTTAATTATCATTAAACTTAGCATACAGGGCAATTGGGTTTCACCATCCCTCAGTATACTTTAGGTGTTCAAGAAGCCTTTCATAGGTCTTGACCCTTAATACTTCGAATTCTCTTTCTTTCTATTTTGGTTTGGTTTTGGTTATCTCAACACAAGCAGGAGTTCTCCGAGAAGAGGGAACCTGTGTTGAGAGATGCCCCCATTAGACTGGCTTGTAAGAAAGCCTGTGGGGCATGGCCTTGATTAATAAGTGATATGGAAGGGCCTAGCCCACTGTAAACAAGCTTTTCTGAGGTGTGAGAAAGCAAGCTGAGTGAGTCACAGGAAGCCAGCCAATGAGCGGCGTTCCTCCACGGTCTCTGCTTCCTCTCTGCTTTCGTTCCTGCCCTGACTTCTCCATGACTGACTATTGTAAGATGAAGCAGACCCTTTCCTCTCTAAATTGCTATTGGGTGGTCAGTGTTTTATCACAGCAGTAGGAAGCAAAAGTAGGGCCCCAGCGCGCTCTCTCTCTCTCTCTCTCTCTCTCTGTCTCTCTCTCTCTCTCTCTCTCTCTCTGTGTGTGTGTGTGTGTGTGTGCAACACACACAGGCACAAACAAGTGTGCTCACTTCTTGGGATCAAACACAAGAACTTGCTCATGTTAGCCAAGCTATTCTACTAGACAACTAAACCCCTACCACACCAGGACTCCTTTCAAATACTGTCTCCAGTCATAGGACATTTGTCATAGGGAAGAGAATTGGCTTACAGAACGATTCAAATATCATAGTTATGGCAGGCTACCCAAGAGATGGTTACCCAAGGAATGCTGGTCAGATTGAACACCCTTCCTAAAGACAGATATAAGCCAAGCCACAGAAGAAGTCCTGATAATGTGAACAGGGGAGTGAGAGATGTGTGTTGGGAAACAAATCAATTGTATTAATAGGGGAGTACATGTTAAGCTTCTTTAAACCAGACTAAAGCAACTTGGGTCTGATGGTAGATTGGCCACCGAGGAGGCCCATCTGCCCAGGGGGTGTGTGGCTTAAGAGGGCAGTAAAATAGATAGCCACACTGAGGCAGGTGTGGCTGTTGGGTTATAGGAGGATAGATAGGATTAACATGGATTGGCTCACTATGTCCTGGAATATTATTCAAAGAAATAGGAAAGCTCCCAACTTTAAAGAAAAGCCCGAGGTGCATTGCCTTTATTCTCTTGAAGTAGCTTTCACAGTGGATTATCTCATGTAGTGATGCCAACTTCTTGGATTGGGAGGGGGTTCACAAAAAAGGGGCAAAAGACGGGGGGGGGGTCATTTTAGTTAAGGAGTAGACGCAAGATGACCAATTATGGGAAGACTAAAATATTTGTCACAGGAAGTCAAATTTTTGTCCTGTTCACGGTTCATTTTCAAACTGGGGCTTTTCAGTTTTCTTTAGTTCGTTATCAGAAACAAACCAGTGAGAGGCACAGACCGGTGGAGCAACCCAATGTGGAAAATTATTTGTGGCTGTACTTTCAAAAATGTAAACAGTAGTGTTCTGATGATGCTAAAACAAACTGCAGGTGCTTAGTTTTTCACTGTCTGTACATCTATGGAATATCTGTGTATTTGACTTTTTCTGCTGAGAATACAAAGTATGTTATGACTGTTTATAAGTATGGAAAAAGTCAGTGAGGGTTTTTTGTTTGTTTGTTTGAGGCAGGGTTTCTCTACATAGCCCTGACTACCATAGAACTCACTCTGTAGACCAGGCTGGCCTCAAATTCAGAGACCTACCTGCTTCTGCCTCCAGAGTGCTTGGAATTCAATGTATGTGTCATCACCACCCTGATAGTGAAAATATTTTTTGAAGGTCAAAACTGGCCTTGTCGTCCTGGGCTTACACAGTCTCTCTCTCAGCTTCCTAAATAGCTGGGACTGTAGGGGTGGCTCACTGTTCCTAGCGAGAACTTTCTTATCGTTTTTTGCAGTTCTATGGTGAACACAAACTTCCAAGGAAGGTTGGAATTAGTTGATAGGCATGGAACAAATTGTTTGCCATAATTGTGTCTGTCTTGAGAACTTGTCCAAGTCTTTGGTTTTTCTGGAAAGTTGTTATGTTTTACCAAGGTGCATTTTTTCCCCTATCAATAATGGTGTGCTAAGAATAAAAAATAGTATTGTTCTAATTGACATCCTCTCAATTTATTCAAGTTCTTTTGTTAATTTCCCCCTGTTCTTGTCTTCCTTTTGAGTCATTTAAAACTTATCAGCATAAAGTGAATGCCAAGCCAGGAGGCACTGAATCCAAATCTGTTCTTGCTTGAGAGCCAGTGGATTGAGTCAGCTTAGACTCATTGACTACAGCAAAGTTCATCAGACTTCTCCTTACCCCTCTGGGGAGAATAGGGATTATTTGTATAATATCTGAGTTAAAGCAAGCATGGAACCACTCATAGAGCATGTATACAGTCATTTCTTTAAAATAAAATCTTTTTGAGTATTTCAGACTAGTTCTCAAAATAAATAGCAAGTAGACTTGGAAGGGGGAAGTAATTTTGCATTAAAGATGTCCCGTGCGAGGGGAGCAGAGAAAAATGTAGAGCTCAATAAAAATTAATAAAAAAATTTCCTGTGCTAAAGTTATAAAATTGGAAGAAAATAGGGAGGGGTAGGTAATGTAATTTTTCCTGGTTGTCTTTATGTTCAATTTTAAGTACCTTTTGAAATCTCCTTTTGTTGTCTCTTAGAGTTGTAAGTCATTCCTTAAAGTTGGAAACTGAAAATCGGTTCTGAACACTGTTTGCTCTCCTGACCTCCTGGGTGGCCATTTGGGCTTGGAAAACTTGTACACAAGACTGACTCTTTGTATTATGCAGCTGGCTGTCCCCAGGAACCACAAAAGCTGGCTTTGGAGTTCTCACGGCTCTCTGATAGGTTCTGTGGAGGATACTGAGATGAATTAGATACGGTCCCTTGACAATATCTTACTTTTTTTTTTTTTGTAATTCGATTCTTCCCGCTTGAATCTGCCAGCTCCTTTCCCCAAAGTAAAATATCCAAGGTGTTAATCCCTACTCATTGGAGACAAATGCTAAATTGGAAGCAACAGCCGGGAAATGCAAAACTCCTTATCCAATTAAGATACAAGCTCGCCTAGTCAGCTATGCTCAGCATCAGGGTAGGAAGGGAAGGTTTAATTTTGCTTAAAAAAATGATAAGGTATCTCCAAGTTTTAGAAAGTACCAAAATGTAAAGTTCACAGACGGAAACAAAACATGGTAGGCAGGATCAAGAATGAAGAAATATTAAGTATCTGTGGAGTTTCGAGTGCAAAGGTTTATGGGTATATAGTATAGTTAAGAACACTGATCCAAGCTGGGTGGTGGTGGTACACGCCTTTAATCCCTGTGCTCAGAAGGCAGAGACACGAGGATCTTTGTGAGTTTGAGGCCAGCCTGGTCTACAGACTGAGTTCCAGGATAGCCGGGGCTATACAGAGAAGCCCTGTTTTGAAAAACAAACAAACAAACAAACAGAGCACCAATACAGCTCCATAAATATGAGGCATTCAATCTGCCTAAACCTCAGTTTCCTTATATGTAAAATGAACATTTAAAAAAATAGAAAAAAAAACCTTCTTTACAGGATTTTTGACTTGTGTGGTGCTTAACAGTCTGTGTCATGGTGCTGGGTCTATGAGGCCAAGCACAAGGTATCGTTTTTCCTCCCCACCAGGAGTTTAAGGTTCTGTTGAGAAAATTGAACACCACGAAGTAGAGTGCCCAGGCAAAGTAGTACGAGTGCATGGCGCAGCCAATGGTAAAAACACCGCGGCTTAGAGAAGAGGCACCTTAGGCTATCTTGAGAGTAGTATGAGGCCTGGGGACATGGCTCAGTGACTAAAGCACTCACCACACAACCATGAGGACTTGGCTCAGGATCCCCAACACCCACATAAAAGCTGGACAGGCATGGTACCTGCTTGCAATCCTAGTCCTCTCAAGAGCTAGAGAGCAGAGATCCCCAGGGCCCTGCCTATCCAGACTAGCTGAATAAATAAATAAAGCAACTAATCCAGAAAGATAGCTGATAGCAACCTGGGACCTCTACATGCAGATGCACCTATACCGTCACATGCATGTGTGTCCACACATGTGAACAGCTGTACACACATGAACTTACATAGATAAGAATAACAAATTGCTAAGAGTCTGAGTTTTCTGGGATTGTGTGTGTCTCTCTGTGTGTGTACGTGCCCATGTGTGCATGTTCTGATAAGGACTTCCTGCATAGTTCACCCTGGCCTCGAACTTGTAATCTTCTTGCCTCAGCCTCCTGAGTGCTAGGACACCAGGTGTACCACCATGTCTGGCTTTCTTCTAGAGTTTATGAACACGCAGAAGTGATCCGAGTCTGCATATCCTCACACAAGGAAAGCTTCTGATTGAGATAAATGCTAGTAGATGGATTCCCATGTTTTTATGTGTAAAATGCTTTGTGCCAGCTAGAAGCAGCACTGGCCATTGGTGTAGGTATGATAGAGACGTAGGAGCCAAGTGTGGCTTCAAGTTAAGACAGCTTCTAAGATCCAGTCATGTGTCTTGGGTTTATCTGCCTTCTGCACTGTTGGAGTTTCTTAAGGGGCAGGTCTAATTCTTTTTATGTCTGGATCACCAGAGCTTAAGATGGGGGCTGGACCTTAGTGGGGGACCCAATAAATGTGCCACATTCTGAACCTGCTCTGTTTGCTCTCCTGCCGGAAATTCCATGCCCCCAGTGGCCATTTTGAGTGCAGAGGGTTATTTTAAGGTATTCTCTGGAGAGAACACTAGAAACTGCTGTTGAGTGGCTAAAAGGGGGAGGGGGGCTGGATGACAAGGGACAGTGCAGAAAGTTCCAAGTGAAGTGGATGGAGGAGCCATGGGACGGAGTGACTCATCTCTTTTTTCTTTACACTATCAACTTCCATAAAAATGTTCAGCAAGGCATGGTGCCTTATGCCTATGATCCCAGCACTTGGGTGGGTTGCCATGAGTTTGGGGCTGGCCTGGGATACCTAGTAAGTCTCCCATTTCTCTCTAAAACAACAACAAAGGAATAAGACTAAAGAACTCAGATGCCACTGAACATACAGTCCTGTCTCAAAACTACACACATGAAAAGTTGAACCAAGTCACCGTCTTAAAACATTTGTTGCCTTGCCCGTCCACACACCTAATGTGGCGGATGGGTTGGGCCAGGTGCTGGAATTGGCCCCATGCCTCGCTGCTAAGCTTTCTGCTCTCCCTCCCAGTGTGATAAAGAAGGGATTCTGTGCAGCCAGTCCTCACTTTAGACTGGCAGAAGACGCATTCTCCGAATTCTTCAGGAGAACTGGTTTCTAAAATAGAAGATTTATTGGTAAACTCATGACCTTTAGTGCAATACCTCAGCAGAAGTAAGTCGGGCTGGGTTTGGTGGTGTTTGTCTGGAAATACGAGGTTCTTTGTGGTTTAAGTTTTATTGTTGCTTACCGTGGTTGTAGATATGTGTGGTGTGTGCATATGTGGCAGGGGTTTGTGCAGATGTGCCAGGGTATGCGTGCAGAGGTCAGGGAGCAGCTTTGTAGAGGAGGTGTGGGATCTGTGACAAGTGCTCCTCATGCCCCTTCACGGAGTTGTCTTAAATGAATGGATCTGTGCTTATGTTCCTAATGATAGTCTACACAGGCTGACTAGCCATGTGTGCTTTGGGACAGACTCAGTGATTGCACTGTCCACACCAGTGGGTACTCCGTCAGCTGTAATGCAAGAATGCACATTTGCTCATGCTTTAGGATTACAGACATGGTTTTGTACTTTGCACATGCATAGTTAAAATGATGAAAGATCCCCATAATGGATGTGTACTAATTGCCACAAAGAAGAATGTCCCGGTTTTGATGCTGTGGATAGATCCTCAGTTGGGATCCTTTCTTTCCAGTCATTTTGCCAAGGGGCATCCTGCAGCTGAATCTATACTGATAGTTTTTCTGTTTTTCCCATAATAGAAATAGTAAGATGTTCTGTTTGTGAAGTATGTGCTTCTTCCTAGTTTTAGGATTTACACCCCGAAGGCTATTGAAAATTGTCACTAAAACTGGCTAAATAATGATTTATTTGCCTTTACAGGAGGCTCAGAAAGCTTGTATTTTTTTTAAATAAATGCGTCTCCATAGAAGTGTTTTTAGAGCTGGGATTGAGCCCTTTACCACCGAGCTACATCTCCAGATTCAGTAAACATATTTGATTTGAGGATTGCATACCCATCCATTTAGTGTGTGAAACACTGACAAAAGGAACAAGACCAGGAGTTAGAAGATGGAGTTTGGGTCTGCAGTGTAGCTCAGTCCTAGAGTACTCGCCTGCCACGGACCAGGTCCTATTTCTAATGTGGCAAAAAGAAGAAAGAATCTGAGCTTGAATGGTCATAGTGGTGCTTCGCTGATATTGTCAGACAGCTGAGCCTCTTCCGTCATGTAGAAAGTTAAAAGTGTGTGTACTTGATGGTCCTTCAGTCATAACAGCGGAATGCAGTTGTGAGTGCTTTCCTAATGTTGCAAAGTGATCTTTAAGTGAGCAGAACAGCAAACGCTAAGATTGCCACCAGCAAGTTATGCCAAGGGGACTTAGGGCTCAGTGAATGAGAACGTTCAAAGACAGATCGCTTTGTTTTCTTTCCCTGGATGAAAACTGAGTAGGTTCCAGATTTAGGTTGACTGCTTTCTTGTCATTCCTTAGGAAGTCGAGATGGAAACATTTGCTTACTTTACTCCAGATTGCATAAGCGCCTTTGCCTTTTGTCTAACGCTGTTATGGACTCGTGAAGCTACGCTGGGGCCTTGTTGTTACTCAAGCGATTAGTAAAGTCTGGTTTATTATGATACAGTTTTCTGGGGTTATGAAAACAGTCTTTGTAGGCTAATCATTGCACAAACTAAAAGGATAAATAGCAAATATGGAAGAAAATCCATATTCTCTCTCTCTCTCTCTCTCTCTCTCCCTCTCTCTCTCTCTCGATAGTGTTTTTCTTTGTAGCCATTGTTGGATCTCATTATGGATCAGGCTGGCCTTGAACTCATAGAAACCCACCTCCCAAGTGCTAGGATTAAGGAATGCTCAGCTTTCTGTTTTTAATTTAAAATATTTTATTGAATATATATATATATATATATATATATATATATAAAATATGTTTTGATCACCCCCCCCCCAGAAAAATCTGTAAGTGTGGTAAGAACTTTCTGTTTTTCTGTTTGGTAATCATAGAAGACAAACAAAATGACCAAAAAACAAACCCAAACTCAATATTTGGTTATGGTGTAGGAAGAACCTCTGCTAAATCTATTAAATCATGAAGTTCCATAAGTAAATCCAACCTTTTCCTTGTCTCTGATGATTTAATCCATTTGGAAGGGAAATATAGTGTTTCAGGCCTCTTTTTTTTTTCCTCATATGGTGAAGCCTGGTTCGCAGGTCTAGCTAGGTTTTCTGTTAAGACAGTGGTTTTCAACCTTCCTAATGCTGGAACCCTTTAATACAGTTTCTCATGTTGTGATGTCCCCAACCATAAAACTATTTTCATTGTTACTTCATAACTGTAAGTTTGCTATTGTTGTGAATCGTAATCTAAATATCTGCTATGCAGGATATCTGCTCTGTGACCCCTGTGCAAGGGTCGTTCGATCCCAAAGGGATTGTGATCCATGGGTTGAGAATCAGAATCTTTGGGGAGAACATTGTGGTCCACAGAGTAGTTACTCTAATTCTTCTCATATCTTGCTACCTGTAACAGAGGAAATAGAAATGAAGACCTAGAACATTAGGTTGAAACTGTTTGAAATGAAAAACAAACCCCTTTTTATTTGGTATGCATATGACTTTTAAAACATAGGGAAAAATGTTTATTTCACTTTTAGAAGGCATATAGTGTTTACATCTAAACACATGATCCTTTGTACCATAGGCTTATTTTATACTAATGTGCTATTAGAAGCCAAAAGAGGAATTTCTTTTTGTCATTTTACTGAGTTACTTGAAGCAGATACATGTGAGCTTCCTGTACAGCCTAGTTAATGGATGCTAATTCATTAAGTTAGGCCTTGACTCTGAGAACTATATTTAATTTATCTTATTTTTCTAACTCTTTGGTATTGAGGGCTGAACCCAGGGCCTTTTGCATACTAGGTAAGTGCTCTACTGTTGAGATACACCCAAACCCTATTTTTTTTCTCAGACAGAGTCTCAGTATGTACCCCTTGGCTGACCTGGAATTCAGTATGTAGACCAGGCTGGCCACGAACTCAGGGCTCTGCCTGCTTCTGCCTTCTGTGTGCTGGAGTTAAAGGCATGCATCACCATGCTCAGCTTATTTTTCAACATTTAAGTGACACATAAAACCATGGAAATTCTACATACTAATGAGTACCATGTAATGCTAAAAATATGTATACATCATGCAATGTTAAATCATGTTAAATATATATATATATATATATATATATATATATAGATATATAGATATCTTTAAACGTGTATCATATCTTTGTGGTGAAGGTTTAATATGTCTTCTTAATTTTTTTCCAAGACAGGGTTTCTCTGTGTAACAGCTCTGGCTGTCCTAGAACTTGATTAATAGACCAGGCTGACCTCAAACTCACAGAGATTCACTTGTCTCTGCCTCCTGAGTGCTGGGATTAAAGGTGTGTGTCACCACTGCCTGACTGTCTTTTTGATTTTTTTAGATTCATTTTATTATTAGTTTTTGTGTATAAGTGTTTTGCAGCAGATGCATGCCTGGTGCCAAGAAAATGGGGAGCCTCTATCTGGGTGTTGGGTCCTTTGTAAGAACAAGTACTCTTAACCACCAAGCCACCTCTCCAGACCCAATGTAATATATCTTAAATGTGGAATTTCCTTATTCAGCTTCTATTAATACAACTGAAATAATTTCATTTAAATAAAACATCCTGATTAGAAATTATTGACATATATTGTTTAAACAATTAACATGTAATTGTTTGAAATAGCCTGTAGAGGCATGGTTTTAACTGAATCTGGATATCTCGAAGTTCATTCCATAATTAATGCTTGAATGTCTAGGGGACACGGGTGTTTTAGGTGCTGTTGTTATGACAGTGACCAAATAAAAGCTTTTCCTTGGCTCCAAGGCTAGCGGTTCACAACCGGATCTCACTGGAAGGGGAAGGCGGGGCCTTCATCCTTTCTCCCTTTCTTCTCATCGAGAAGTTTAGCTTGGTTTTCTATTGTGGGAAGTTCCATGCCTTTGAATAGGCAGAGAGGAAAAAATAGAACACAGTATGTTCAGTGAAAGAAAATGACAGACAGGTAGGTAGTGGAATAACCCAAGTTCAAGACCTTGCACAGTAATATCTTTGTGTATTTCTGAGTGAGGGGGAGACTGCAGGAGAGAACGAGTGTGAGTCTTTTCAGGTACACACCTAGTGTTGACTTTTGCCTCTGAAGATAGGCAAATGATTTAACCTGAGTTAAATCCAGGGCTTTCCCAACTGTAATGTGTTGGAGTCGATTATACCTGTTTCGTAGGTGGTTAGGAGCATTGCACTGGAAAATAGACAGCAAACAGTTCCCTGCTCATAGAGAACACTCTGTTGGCGATTGATGACTGCTGAGCGAGGCTCAGATTTCTTCAAGGACATGAGCCCATGCTCTAGTAGATGGTCCCACACCCATGCACATACAGACAGCACTAATGGACTCAGTGGCATTGTAAGAGACAAGTTGAGAGAGGAAAGTGGAGGGAAGTAGGAGAAAAATTGGAAGGGAGAGTATGGGTGTGGACTTCATCAAAGCACATTACGTGCATGAATGGATACTAAATACAATACTTCTAAAGGAATCCAGTTGGTGCTTTTATTATTATTACTCCTCTTCCTATGTCATATTATACTCAGCTTTCATTGACCCAATCCTTGTAACAAGAACCTCAGACTGGTACCCTACTATCGCTTAGCTCTCTGACAGGAGTCCGTAGCCTTTGCCTCCTGAAACCTCACCCTCTCAGGCCCCGTCAGCAGGATTAAGCATCTCCAGGTCTCGAGCTTGCCCTAGCAAAGCTGGAATGTAATGCACTCTTTGGCTTGTGTATCGGGTACAGAGAGGGAGCTTGGATGTTGAGATTTTTTCCCTCTTAGTTACCCAGCAAACAGTGCACATTTGTGAAATGACTCACAGGCTTTTAAATATACCATTTCTGTTTGACTTCACATTTAGGGAATTTTTGGAAGACATACAGATATATAGAATATGGTGTTATTTCTTTAGAATTCTTATCTATAGTAAGGAGGAGTTTGTTTATGCATGTCCTTGTGTTCACTTGTGTTTGCTATGTGTATGGATGCACTTTTAGAGAAGGTTTCTCTTGTTAAAGTAACTTTATGTACTTAGTATCAACAATCACCTCTTTGCGGAATAGCATATCTTTGCTACAGAGAGAGGAATTTCTCTCTTCAGGGAGTCTGACAGTAACAATTTATGTCTTTGGTCTCTTACAAAGGAAAAGGCCAAGGTAGTTGAACCCCTGGACTATGAGAATGTTATCATCCAACGGAAAACACAGATTTACAGCGATCCCCTCAGAGACCTGCTTATGTTCCCCATGGAAGACATATCTGTGAGTTCATGAGTACTTTTTAAAAGAATAAGCATTTTATTTTCCAAACCAGTTCTTAAAGCAAGAATGTGATTTGTTCTCTAGATCTCAGTGATTGGTCGTCAGCGGAGAACAGTGCAGTCTACTGTACCAGAAGATGCTGAAAAGAGGGCTCAGAGCTTATTTGTCAAGGAGGTAAGGGGTTCAATGGTCATCCAAAGAACGTATTTTTTTGTGTTTATTTTATTCATTTGTTATGGGTGCGTGCACGCACTTACATGTGCACAGACCCATGTGTGTCTGAGTGAGTTTATGTGCACCGTGTATGTGCAGGTGGCTATACAGGCCCGAAAAGACTCTTGGATGCTCTGCAACTAGAGTGAGAGACAGTTGTAAATCACCTGATCCTGGTGCTGGGAGCTGAACCCAGGTCCTCTGCCAGAGCAGTGTATGGAGCCAGGCAGTGATGGTGCACGCCTTTAATCCCAGCACTCGGGAGGCAGAGGCAGGTGGATCTCTGTGAATTTAAGATCAGCCTTGTCTACAAGAGCTAGTTCCAGGACAGGCACCAAAACTACAGAGAAACCCTGTATCAAAAAACCAAAAAAAAAAGAAGAGCAGTATCTGCTCTTAAGCTCTGAGCCATCTCTCTGGCAACCCGCCATATGTTCTTAGTATTAAAAAATAGTTACATATCTGTGAATTTCAAATTTATATTATAAACTGTTGAAAGTACCTCTTCCTTTATGATAAATGGGAAATAAAATTCCTAAGCTCAATTAACTTATGTAACAGGTCCGTGTGCTGTGAGGGCAAAGCAAGATCCCCATACCAACATTTCTCAACTCAGTTCAAAAAGTCTGTTAGTATTTCGCCAGACTTTGGTTTGTGTGTTTGAGACAGGGACTGGCTATACAGCCAAGGCTGGCTTTCGGTTCATTATCCTCCTTCCTCAGGTCTCTGGTTACTGGCGACTCCAGGTGTGTACCACCATCATCAGCTCTGCCAGACTTGAAAAAATAATGCTTCTTTTTATTCTTTTCCAGTATCTAAAATGAATGATTCCTATTTTCTTATAGTGTATTAAGACCTACAGCACAGATTGGCATGTGGTCAACTACAAGTATGAAGACTTCTCTGGGGACTTTCGGATGTTGCCATGGTAAGTTTTGAAGACAAGGGAAGCAGGAGAGTTATTATTATAATTGTTATCACTGTTATTATCATTGTTATTATTTGGCTTTTTAGAAACCTCTTCTGAAACCCCTGCTATAGTCTATAATAAATCAAACTGAAACAACAGCATATTTGGCTTATGTAATATTTTGATTAGTCGAGTGTGTTTTATCTTTGCTTACTGACACTCTTACCAATAAGTGTGGGCTCCCATGCTTTGGTGTACCCATAGAGATCACAGAATAATCTTTAGTTCGTTCTGAAAAACGCAGGGAACCTTTTTCCAGTGGTGTCAGCGAAGCAGTTAGACGCTGTTTGATCAGTTCGACACCTGCTGCTGTCCCTGGGGGAGGACCTCTGGTCAGTGAAGTTGAAGGAATGGCTTGAGAACGTTGATCCAGGAGTCATGGTTTAAGTCATCCTTCTGCTATTTAATAACTGACTAGGTCTGACCTGCCCACCCATTCCGCCTGTTTGAGCCCTCCCATCTCCCCCATTTCTCCACTGTATGACTGCTGGTCCCACACCATTTCATCTAGGAAACATGGGGAAAAAACAAAGGAGAAACAGGACATTTGCGCAACCCTGTATAGCACTCAAAAACATTTTTTCCAGGAAAGAGACTACTAACATTAACAGTCTGGGTTCCCAGAGCAAACAAAAGGGAGAGCCTGATCGACACCGTGTTGCTTTCTGAGATAAAGTTCTGCCACTGCTAGCAGACCCGGCATACGTTCCTTAGCAACTTGTGCTCTCCTTGACTCCTATCTGGTCCCTGTTTTATCTTCGCAGCTGGCTGCATATGAGGGAGTCCATATTTGCAAATAATGCGGGGCCCAGGAGGTAGCTTAGTCAGGAGTTCTTGCTTAGCAAAAGTCAAACAAGCGAACAGAAGCTGTGCGTGTTTACTTAGGAATAAGGTCTACATTTGGGAAGAGGAGAGTACTTTTCCATCTCCCCGCTTGCGTTTTCTTGTTTTCTCCAAAGAATGAAGTCAACTTATTTCGCCTTTGTTTGTTGGTGACGATTGTGGATTGTGTTCCGTGTTGAGAGTAATTTTCTTTGGATTTCCAGCAAATCTCTGAGACCTGAAAAGATTCCTAACCATGTGTTTGAGATTGACGAAGACTGCGAGAAAGATGAGGTAATGCCAGGCCTTTCTTCAAGGCCACTTCTGCAGAAAGGGCTGCAAAGAAGACTTGAGGAGAGATGCTGAAACCAGTGCCTATGAGTAGCTGTGGCCAGTTTTTCTAACCAATGGGTGGTTTTTAATAAATAAAGGTTACATTTCCAAATGAGTTTTAGAAAATCTCCAATGAAATGGGCAGAGCCGTGTATATAAATGTGTTCTCTTGCCTGTGTGATGGGATGGTAAAGTTACTTCTCTTGGTGGGCATGTGGGATGGTGACTTCATGTGGATTTGCCTCTGTGCTACATCCCTCCTGGGACAGAGGGTCTCGATGTCTGTGACATTTCAAGGTATAGTTTTGACTGCATGACAAGGAGGCTTTCTTAGGAGGCCACTTGGACACGTCAGCAACTATTGAGTGCCTGCTATGTTATACCACTGGGCCTTTCATGCTGTAGACAATAATTTCAATATTTATGGAGAGCAATACTTTTATGTTTAACTAGGAAATGGGAAGAGTGCTAGCTCTGTGTCTGCTAAGTGTTGCTTACTAAATAAATGGTTGACTGACTACTATTTACTGATGATTTTTTTTCTCTTTTAGGATTCATCCTCTTTATGTTCTCAGAAAGGTGGTGTGATAAAACAAGGTTGGTTGCATAAAGCAAATGTAAATAGCACCATCACAGTAACCATGAAGGTAGGGAGTATTTACTATATTATTTCATCATTTGATGTCTATTGACATATATAATGAATCTGGAGAAAGGTTTATTTTCTGATGAGCCCTCATAGAAATCTTTTGTTTCAAGTTAACATGTAGAGTAATGGGTTTTATTATGGCTTTTAAAAACTACATGTACCATTATATTTTGTTCTCATTCATTCCCCTACCCCACCCCAAAAACCTTTAATGGAAGAATCTTTACAGTGTGTGGAATTTTAAAGCGCCATCCTGAGAACAATGTTAACTCAGAAATGTTAATTTTTAAAGGCATATTATGAAGTTCTTATTGTCTGATTAAGTGAGCTTAAGAAGGAAGTTGGTAGTTGAATGAAGAAAATGGCTTTGCAGAAACAGGCATCAGAGGTTCCTATGTGGAAAGGAATTTAATGAATAAATTTGGCTCTTATTAAATATAAGTGACTGTGGGGAAGCATAGATAGCTAAGATGGAGAGTCCCTTGTGTCCAGCAGCTTCAGAATTCTGTCAGAAACACACCACCATGAGTCCTACATGAAGCAGTGCCCGAGGGTGGCCAGAAGAGCCTCGTTAGAAAATGGAGTAGTTTGACAACAGTGAATTTGTGTAAGGGACTCGTGGGAGACAAAACCAAAAACACTGAAAGGGACAAAGTACAACGTAGAGCCTTCGATGCTTTGACACGAGCTTGACTTTTGTTTAGGAGGCGGTGGAGAGCCATTAAAATCCAGAGGAAGAACAAATGAGCTTCTTAAAGATTCTCAGCAAAGAAACACATTATTCCATGGTACCAAATATAACTGTTCTTTCAGATATTCAATATAAGAT
Source organism: Microtus pennsylvanicus (assembly GCF_037038515.1). NCBI lineage: Eukaryota > Metazoa > Chordata > Mammalia > Rodentia > Cricetidae > Microtus > Microtus pennsylvanicus. The sequence continues at coordinate 56,508,662 of NC_134601.1, read as the reverse complement.
CATGTGATTTACTGAGGGTGAGTCACAGTCCCATTAAGCACTGAAGGTCATTCTAGTTTTCCGATAGCCTGAAAGCAGAAACCATGGGTATCTACCAAAGGAAGACTCAAATTCGGTCTTAATTTAATATTTTGCCTCCTGCTTCCCTTTAGTGGCCATGTCCTGTTCTCACTTTTCATTTTCCGGCCCCAAGATAATGAATCCACGTTGTAGGATGTTTCCTGTGTATCTGTTGTATCCGAGCATGGGATTTGTTTCTAACGTGAGATAGTAAGAGAACCCTTTTACTAGGGGCTCAAAGTGTGCCAAGAACCATACCAAGTTTATTTTGCATCTCATTTTTATATTCTGCATTTGATCTGAATGGCAACCTCATGAAATAGGCACTGTTATTATTGTTCTTAGATTAGAGATATGGTAAGTTAGGCACAGATAAGTCTGATGGCTAAGCCGATCTCCAGCCCTGGGGATATGACTTACTGGGTAAGGTGCTTGCTGGGAAAGCATGGGGGCCTGGGTTTAGAATCCTAGTACCCACATAAACAAAAAAGCTGAGAAACATTACATTCAGCTGTAATCACAACACTCGGGGATGCTGAGACAAGGTGGATCAGGGGCTGACAGGCTAACCAGTCAAATGAACCAGTGAGCTCCAGCTCAGGGGGCTGGGGAAGGTGAAGGAAGCCTCTCCATGTGGACTGCTAGCCTCTGTATGTGAGCACAGGTGACTACACCAGAACACACATGTGCATATGTGTCTGTATAGCACATACACAAATCTACCAAAAGCAAAACAGAGCCCCAAGTATTCAGAAGGAGGATTTGAGCCTCTTGGCCAGTATACTCTCATCGTCAGTGCCTGAGTACCATAGTACAGGTCCTGTCAGTTATTAAGTTTAGATGCACATGAGTGGAGGTTATAACTCTGTGCAGATTGTCAGAAAGTGCTTCTAGGATTTTACACTTTTAAAAAGATACATAGTGTACACACTTACGGGTTACTATGTAAACTTTTGATACACGTATCATGCATAAGGAGCAATGGATCAGGGGATATGGCACATGCATTAGCCTAAATATTGATCACTGTTGCATGTGTGTATATGTGTGTGTGTGAGTGTGTGCATGTGTGCTTATTTATGTATGTGTGTTAGAAACATTTGAAATCATCTTGCTTTTTGGAATTACCTGATTAATTGCTGCTGGCTGTACTCCACTGATCTGTAGAAATCATTCCCCTCATCTGATTATACCCTTGTGTGCTTTAGCTTAGACTCCATTCCCCTCCCCTAACATTCTCCAAATGTTAGCCTGCTTTACCTGCACCTTAGGTTTAGCATAGCACTAAGGCTATATGCTACATAGAAAGCTAGATTCATAAGACATTGGTAAGAAATTAATATTTATTAATCAATTCACCTCAAGACTGTTTTCAATTTCCTCAAATACCATCAAATTACATTTTGCTTAATGGACAACTTTTTAACTTCTTAAGAAGATAATGTTTTAGATAAAAAGAACCAGTTGCCTGTAAAAAAGTTCATGGTTTATACCTTCTTTCCTGATCTTTAAAATACATGTCGATATAGTAGCAAGGCTAATGAATCCCTAAAGATGTCCTAATCCCTGGGACCTGTAAGTGTTTGCTTACACGACAAAAGGGAATTCAAGCTACTAATAAGCCAATAGGGAGACCATTTTGATTTATCCAGGCAGGCCCAGAATAAGCACAAAGATCCTGATATGTGAAAGAAAGAGGGAGACGGGAAAGGAGAGTCAGAGGGGGAGATGTGAGCAGAAGCTGGGGCAGGAGATGCTATGTGGCTAACTTTGAAGATGGAGAAAGGAATCACAAGCCCAAAGATGGTGGGCATCCTCTTGAAGGTACAAAGGAGCAAGAGAGTGGAAATGGACCCTCCCCTACCTAGGGACCAGTTAGACTTCTAACCTACAGAACGACAGCGTAATAAATCTGTGTTGTTTCAAGCCATCCTGTTTGGGGTAATTTATTATAGCAGTAGAAAACTAATACAGTCAGCCAAAGATTGATTGTTCAGCTTGGCTGTTATCTATCTCTGAGGTTGAAAACTCCCGTGCTTACAGGGGCCCAGGAGGAGCCATAAATTGACGGAGTGGATGGTAGATCTTAGGTAACCTGGTGACCACGTGGGTGAGGCGAAGATGTCACTTGCTACTTGGTTGCCATTGCCCTGTCCTGTTGAGCTAGGTTTTTTGCTTTGTCTCTGTTTATTCCCAGATACTCCTATTTCCCCTCTCTTCTCTTGCTTTTCTCCTCTTTCTCTTTCTCTCCCCCTCCCATTGTCTTTCCCTTCCTCTCTCCTTCCCATCTGCCCCTTCTTCCCCACCCCTATCTCTGTGGGAAACAATTTTCATCCAATTCTTTTCTTTCTATCTGTTATTTTTGAGATAGGGTCTCATGTATCCCAGGCTAGCCTCAAACTTGCTTTGTAGCTGAGGATGAACTTGAATTTCTGGTTCTCCTACCTCCATCTCCAGGAATGGAACCCAGGGCTTCATGTATGCTAGGTATACTCAATCAAATGAGTTGCACCCCGGCTTGTTGTTTCTTCTTAACCCCTCTATGAAATGGTAGACAGAGGGAGCAAAAAACAACAACAAAAACAAACAAACAAACAAAAAAACCCAAATTGGTCATATGAGGCTACATAGGTTTTAACAAAATCATTTTGCAACATAAGGGCCATGGTGAGGTTTGGGAGTGATTTCTGGTTAGTACCCTCATCTACTATGCATTGGGGATGTCTATTTGGAATTTTTGTTGTTTGTTTGTTTGTTTTTTGAGACAGGGTTTCTCTGTGTAGCCCTAGCTATCCTGAAACTCACTCTGTAGACCAGGCTGGCCTCAAACTAACAGAGATCCACTTGCCCCTGCCTTCCAAGTGATGGGATTAAGGGCGTGCACCACCGCCATGGAATTTTGGAAGTTAAGCATGTGTCCTGTACTCTTTGCCTTCATCTCTTAAGCCAAAACAGTACTGTTGTATTTGGGGGATCTGCCAAACCTACAATGGGCATGAGAGAGGAAATATTAATCAGAGCTTTCTGATATACTTTGCCAAAGGTTCTCTATCCTATATAGACTAAAGTATTTTAATTATTGTTCCATTGTGCGCTTCAGGGCTTAGTTGCCCCTGGAGTGTTTACCCTTCAAGTTTTACTCTGCTCACTTTCTCTGTGAACAGAGGCGTTATCAGGGTGGTCAGCAAACGGCTGGAAATGGTAGTGGTCTTGAAGTTGCTAAACAAGGGGTCCTGTCCTGTGAAGCAAGGCATACTAAGGGCGTAGAGCTCGCAACCTTATGTGCCCTGTCACGGGATGGGGAGAAGTTCTTCCGAAGTTTGCACTGGTTCAGGCTTAATAAGAAGCTAAGTGCCCAGTGGGGTGGAGCAGCCTGTCTAGCTCTGGCAGTAGCAGAGACAGAGGAGGCATAACTAAAGCCAAAGGTTAACAGAATTGGAGGTGTGCTGGAAGGATGTTTTGTTTGTTTCTATTAGGTGACTCTTCAAATAAAGACTATTAATTAGTCTCATAAGCAAACGGGAAGATGATTCAGGTGTGCCGTTATCTGAGTAATTTCCCCAGCACTTGAGGCAGGTTTATCCTGGATGCAGCCAGAGTTCCCTGCCCAATGGGGCCTCCTTCTGCACTGGTGCGATGCAGTAGGAGCCTTAGCAAACAGCCACAGTGCCTGAGCTCCAGAACTGACCCCAGAGAATCTTTCCTTACCGGCAAATTCATGATTTAGTCTCTGCTAACTCCCAGCGGGCAGGAAACTGCCTCAGAAGGGTGTAGGTATTAATCATGACTCATTGGTAAAGAACAGCCCGCAGAAGCCAAGCTTCTTTCTTTGTATTTTTATTTGAGTCTCCGTGAGGGGCTGGAGCTTGACACCAACCTGCATATCCCTTTGTGACTGGCAATTGTACTTCTTCAAGCAAGTTATGTATTCAGAAGTGTTTTAAGAAATCATTTTCAAACACACAAACCCAAAAATTAAAAAAATTCTGTTAGAGTAACTGGGCCCGGTAACACAGGCTTGTAGTCTCAGCACTCATAAGACTCCAGCAGGGGGGTAGAATTAAGGGCAGCCTGGGTTATACAGTGAAATGATGTCTCAGACAGCCAAACCAAGAGCGCCCTGTGGAAGCGGTCCCTTAAGATGTTTGAAATTATGCACAAGAACTGCAGGTTTTGTTCTGTTGTTGTTGTTGTTGTTTTTAATAAACAAGTCCAAGTCTTTTCCCTAGACATTGGGCTGTCCAGAGTAAAAGAATCAAAGAGCAAAGAAAGAAAAAAAAACTAGAATCACGAGGGAAGATGCAAAAGTAAAATGAAAAAGGATCAGAAGTTGCCCAGTTGATTTACAAGAGAAACCAGAAAGAAGATTGTTAATTTATGTGATCTTTTGAGCAAGCAGCCATGTGGCCGAACGTAATATCAGCGACATGGTCAATGCAATTTCTGCTGGGACTGCTTTCAAATATCAAACCTCCTCTGGTGCCTGCCAGAATTCTGCCAGGGCATTCAAGTTGCTAGTGCCAGTCCTTACAGGAAAGAAGGGCGCGCATGTGAACCACACTGAGTTCTTGATGCTGGAATAAAAATTATATTTTCCCCAGTGGATTGTGTCCCCTCCCCCCGCCACCCGGAACAGTTAAGTTATATTCAGTACCATTCCATTCACTGCAATCGTCATTATCTTCCTCAAAGTGCTTTCTGGGTACCCTCATTATCCCCCAACAAACTATCACTGAGACACCAGGCGGTGGGAGAGCTGCTAATGATATATCTAGCTTCACAGTGAGACACAGTCTCTCCGCAGCAGCCGTCACAGTGCCCAAGCACTTCCTCTCCCTGAAGAGGATGCTGGCCTTGTGCAGCTCTTGCAAAGGCGCTGATTGTTGTCTGGGCACAGTGACTGTTTTTCACCCAGTACTTGTAAATTGCCTTGTTGTCAGCAGTCATGTTAAGACAGGACAAGCTTTATTACAGCGAGCCACTTCCTCAATTCATGCTTTCTAGTTAATGGGAACCCGTCCCGCGACCCCATTCCAATTCCTGGAAAAGGACTGAAGCGAAGCTGAAGATAATCATAGAGATTAGACGATCACTTAGGCAGAAACTGTAGTCCTAAGAGGAGCCTATTCGGTTGCACTCTCTTTCCTAATTAGCTGCTAGAGACATTTGCTTTATTCAACTTGTTCTTTAGCACTGAGAAAAAAATTAATGCAGACTAGATAGCTGTGCTATCGGGTATGACCTTCCCCTGGTATTTAGAACTATTTTTTCTAAGGACTATGATGATATATGGCCTAAGGAACATTTTTGATCTTGAGGGTGATTTCTGGTTTCGAAGAGTTGCACATTCTTGGCTAACCCGTGGCACACCTACCTTTGTGGATCTTCTTGGCTCAGTTTGATTGCATTCCTTAGACTCTCGACTCCCCATTTGCAGCAATTAAATGTTGAAGGGCCTCGCTGTGTTATTGCGGTTGCGAGGTCAACTGTCTGATGTATGACTCACTTCTCGTGCCCTTTTTACCCCCACAAAAGAGAGCCGTTTGTTATACATTCAGAGTCCAAAAGTCCTTATTACTCTTTGACTACTGAAGGAGAATTCTCTTCTTGGTAGGGGGAGAGCAGTAAATCAAAAGAGTATTTCATTCAAGAAAGTATATATAATATGAAAGAAATTGCTGGGAGGTCAAGGTCACTGGGTGCATCGGAACAAGAGGAAGATAAGATCTATTGTTTTGATTTTTTTTCTCCATATGCTCCAACTGACTAGACAGCATCTTACAGTAAATAATATGGATTAATGCGTGTTTATCATAGGCAGGGGCTTTCTCACTAACTTGTTTTTCTGTTTTGATTCCTTTCATTTGGTGACTGCGTCTCAAAACCTGCTTATTAGGTACTTACTATATGCCAGGCACTCCTAGGAGTCATCAAATCCATCACGAGATATACAAGCAATGCTTGATTAGTCCATGAAATTAGTATTCGGGAAGGTAGACAGAAGTATCACATGTGCCTCTTCTGACTTACGACCTCTTTGGAGATACGAGACACACAATAAAAATAACTAATTGTTTAATGATTGTTCAGGTACCAACTGCATGAACATGGGGTCTGAGATGGCCAGACCTTGAAGGAAGGGCGTCCCAGAAGAGAATACGAGTGTGGACACAGTACATAGAGAACCCATATTAAAGGAAGTCTGGTAGTCATGCTAGGTTAAGTTGATTTGCTCCCCGGTGTCCTTCTGTGCCTCAGTTTCTCTTTTGTGATGTGGCAACGAAGATCGTGGTGACCGCACAGAGTTGTTTATAAGGATGAGCTGACATGAGCAGAACACTTAGTCAGGGCCAAGAAGACAGAAAGCACACCAGTCATCATGATTTTCTGTTATGAGAATGACGAGAGGTTAGGTCCTGACACGTGAGCCTGATTATGCAAGAACTGTGATACCACCAATAGTTTAAGCAAGGAAACAAGTTGGGTGTGCTGGGTCTTGCTTGCTTGGGGACTGGGGCAGGAATTTCACCTTGAGATTGAGGCTAGTCTGGGCTAAAGAGTGAGACCCTGTCTCAGAAACAATAGATGGAGGAGGAGGAAGAAGAAACAGGAGGAAAGGACAGAGGAAGTTGAGCAAGGCCGTCTTTGTTGAAATAAGTCTGAGAAAATAATGTGTCTGCAATGATAAGAGAGATTGTAGATATCCTCTTTCATGGTTTGTTTCAAATGAGTTTTAAAAATTTCCAGTGCTTGGGTATGATAGACCTATTCAAGAAAAACGAACATGTTTCTCCTCCAAGTTTCACATAGTGTAGCATTGTGATATATGTTAAAACGTGATAGTATAAAATGATATGGAGACAGATGAGAGGTAGGTTGCCAACCTTCTGGAGGGGCTTCTCCAGAAAGACCAAGTCCTTGCCATTCTAGTACAATTAAGTGTAAGTCAGTTTTCGTATAAACTCTTGGGGGTTTTCTTTCCTACTGTTTCTTCCATGCTTGCTTACAACAGTTCTGAGACTCCGTATGACTCTTGTTCCCCTCCCCCGCTTTTCCTTTGAGGCAAGAGTTTCATAATGCAGCCTCAGGCTGGTCCTGAATCTCTAATCCTCTCACCTCTGTCTCATGAGGGCTGGGATCCTGCTCTCTTCCTTTCACTGCTATCCTGGCTGTTCTGTTAACTTTAACACAGTTAAGTAGATCCCCTGCCTCGCTTCTGCATTGCTGCTGTTCTGCATTCCTCCTATTCTGTCCTTATCCTTTAGAGCATCCCTTCTTGGGACTTCTGGTTACTATAATGTAGAGGAAGTTTCCACACTCTAGGCAATACGCAGACAAGGCACCCTTGTGGTTTGTTATATAAGATGATCAAATGTTCTCCTAATTGGAAGGCAGGGTAGTAGTTACTCTACCTTTCCTGCCTGCCTTCCGTCTTTGATGCAACTGAGTGACAAATGGCCTTTGTGACTGGTCCAGAAGAGGTCCAAAAGGTTACTGTCCCAACATCTCAGGGCCTTGAAAGGACTTGGCATGACCTGATCCCTGAGAATCAACTCTTCCAACTTGCTGTCATCCTTAGTCTCCTAAATGGACCACTCTTTGGGATCTGTGTTTCTCATAAAGGAAGATAGAGAATAGTCATCTGTGCTCACTCTCTAAGACAAATAATAAAGGCAAGAAGGATGAGAAGAATGTTGGTATTACAGAGAAACATCGTTCTATTGAATGAATCCTTTGAAAATATGTTGGTGGACAATTTTTTTTCCTTTTGAAAAACTTTAATGAGTTTTAAGCATTATACTAGACTTAAAACAATAGTGCACCTTAATAGTCTAGAAGTGAACAGGATATTTTAAAGAAGAGATAGATGAATGAGGTAGATTTGGATAGGGTTCACACTGCAGAAAAATGCTATAATGTTTATAGGTACTTGTAGAAAAACAGTTCCAGGAGATGAGACTCAAGGACAGTCCTGAAAGAAAGTAGAGGGAATTGTGTCATTGTTCAGGCAAGAGGATCCCAGGCTAAAGGCAGGAAGAGAAAAGACTTAAAGGAGTTTCCTTGGGGTTCTTCGGTATTGTACATAAACCAGTGTAGCCTGAATGGTGGGATTAGATATGCAGGTGCAGGCTTGGGAGATGGCCCAGTTGCTAAAGTGCTTGTTCTTCATGGGGAGTTTGATCCCTCAGGACCAGGGTATAAAAGCCAAGTGCTGGACTCCTTGTAATTCTAGCAGCAGGACGGCAGAGATACAGGATCATCGTGCCAACTCTGGGAGATTGAGGTTCACGGAGAGACCCTGCCTCTAAAAACAAGATGGAGAGAGCAATTAAACACACACACACACACACACACACACACACACACACACACACACACACACTTTCTCTCTCTCTCTCTCTCATACACACACACACTCATGCACACACACTCACTCTCACACACACACACACTCATACACAAACACACAACACACACATACACATGCTAACCTGAGATCATATCAGGCACCATATGCTAAGCTATGGTAGATATTTTATTTAAAATTTATTTTTATTATTACTATTATTTTTTTGTTATTGTTGAGATAGGATTTCATGTAGCCAGGACTGACATCACACGTTTGATCCTCCAGCCTCCACATACCAAGTGCTAGGACTACAGTTGTGTTCTACCATACCTGGAAATTTTAACTATTTCATAATACACATATAAATTATATGTTCATGGTATCGTAGCACGAGTTTTGGAAACATGCATACATGTTTAAATTAGAGTGAACATGTGTTTTCATTTTTTACTGTGAAAGCTTTGCCTTCCTTTTTTGAAGTAGACAGTGCATTGCTCTGTGTGAGTGCCTGGTTATGCTGTGCCATCCCAGAACAGCTTCCTTTCTCCAGCTGCCACTGATAAAGCCTTGCCCTTCTCTCTCTTCTCTGCACCCTCCATAGCTGAGATTTTGATTTACCATGAGTGAGAAGCCATTGCAGGGTTTGAGAGAGACTCTCTCTGTGGATGTCACAGGAATGTGACTCCAGTTTAAGTAGTGACCACTGTGAATTTAAATACATCTTTATTATCTCTGTTAGGGAAGATGTGAGTGGATATATATCCTCAGGTAAAATAGTTATCTGTTGATTTCAAAGGACTTGAGGCCTTTTGATGAAAACTCTGATGTAGAATTATTATTTTAGCATCTATCTTCTTTCTGAAATGAAATTCTGAAATGAAAAATATATTTACCTGTATCCTAAATTTCTGCATCTTGGATATTTTGAAAATTTCTTCTTGGTTCTATAGTATTGATTTCTGATGCTCCTTTCTTCTTTGACAAAGGGACCTACAACTTCCCAGAAGTTCAAACCTAACCTAGCAGTGCTAGAAAGATGGCTCAGAGAGAGAGAGAGAGAGAGAGAGAGAGAGAGAGAGAGAGAGAGAGAGAGAGAGAGAGAGAGAGAGAGGTGGCTTAGAGGTTAAAGGTACTTGCTGCTCTTGCAGAGGACCAGGTTTGATTCCCAGCACCCATATGACAGCTCACAACCATCTGTAACCTAGATTCCAGGGCAATCTGAGGCCCTCCATTGGCCTCCATGGGCACTAAGCATTCAAGTTGTGCATATACATAAATGGAGGCAAAACACCCCTACACATAAAACATAATTTAAAAATTATTTAAATAATAGATACATCATTGACTCTTAGAATGGAAAGAGAGTATAGCCATCTCCTGATCTGTCGTTCATTCACAAACCAATTTCTATACAGGAGTGACTTAAAAACAATTTCTAAGCCACACATAGAATCATATCCATGTAGTCCCAGCTATTCTGGTGTCTGAGGCAAGAGGATCAACTGAACCAGGGATAAAAAGTCATCCTGAGCAATGGAGTGGGACCTCCATTGCCAAAAAGAGCAAACAAAGCAATTCTTTGCTATGCAAATGGTGTGCTTCTAATGTATAAGCCATCTCACGGGTGAGCGTGTTTGTGTGTGTGTGTTGGCGTAACTGTCAGTCTAGGAAAGCTAATGTGTAACTTGTTCAGTGAACATCTAATACATGGGCCATCTCACGCGTAAGTGTGTGTTTGTGTGTGGAGGCTAAATGTTAGTCCAGGAAGGCGAATGTGTACCTTGTTCAGTGAGCAACTATTTTCTGGGCCATCTCACGCGTAAGTGTATTTGAGTGTGTGTGTATGCTGGGGGGGGGGTAACTGTCAACCTAGGAAGGCTAATGTGTAACTTGTTCATGTTCAGGGAAAGGGTTTGTAGAGTCTGATGACAAAATGACCTCCTAGCTCACCTGGTCCAATCCAACAGGTGAGGAGACCGACAGAAGCAGCAACCTCAAGGACAAATGTCACAGGGGCTCCTGGATGAGGGTCAGGATCCTCAGCCTTCGTGACATCTGCTCCTTCCAAGTGCCCTTTTAGGCAAATGCTCTCTCTCTGATTTCTGAACTACCTAGCAATTACACCTCGCGGTGACACTGTGTTATAGGGGGGTGATTGCCTATAATTTCCCTTCCCTAATCTTGGAAGTGGTGGCTGCTGCAGAATGCCGTTACTTGGTGAGACAGCTGCACACGAAGGCATTTGTGCAGATGGTAATTGGACTCCAGGCCACAAGTGTTTTGCTCCGTGCCTTTCCTTCTCTGCCCTCGCTTTGTGGCTGACTGTGGGCTTTTCACGCATATTTGGCCAGCTGCTTCACTGAATCTGTACCCTTTGAGTTGTAGATTTGTTCACAATTAAACTTTTAGTTGGGTTGCAGGCTTTTAAATCATACTAATTTTTGCCTAGAAGATCTATTGATTTTTGTCATGTAATTACTGTTGTAACTTTTAAGAAGTCATAGATGCACAGTCTCAATGTTCAGTAAATTATTCATTTAAAATAAGCTTAGTATGTAATTTTAGGTTTTCTGGTTCCATTATTTTATTAAGAGATGTGAACCATTGTCACGAAAAATACATAAATATAAATGATATGATCACCAACGTTGTTGTTTGTTTTTGAGATAGGATGTCATATAGCTCATACTGACCTTGAATTCACTGTATAGTCAAGGACAGCCTTAACCTTCTGATCATTCTTCCTCTTGAGTACTGGTATTACAGGCATGTGCCAACATGCCTGGATATAACAGTCATTTTGTTTAACTTTTTTGCATACTTATATAGACTTCTTTATATAAACATAAATATGTTTTAATTAAATATACATTTTAGGCTTTATATTATATTACATTAGTATAATTATATTGCTATAATTATATATATTAAATAAGTTTTTATATTTATGAAATACTTGAATACCTCCAATTTGAAGACTCCCAAATTCACTGATTTCAGATTTTCAGTTTAAGGATGTAATCTAAAATGCTTCTCTGACCCCAGGCACTTTAGTTAAAGGCTACTCAACTTGTATATGAATAAACAAAAGACATAAATACACATAGGAGCACACTCTCTGTATTTCTGTGTCTCGGTAAACTAACATTTACTTGAGGCTCTACAAACAAGCTGGTGTTTTCTGCTTGTTCTCCCTTCTGTTGATGCCATATAGCCCATATGCCTACTTACCTGAAATAGAAGCTGTAGCGTTTACCCGTCTGACTTGGCAAGGAGTCCCTCATACTAGTACATTTTTGTATTCATTCACAAATAGATGATCCTCAAACAAGTCCAAAATGGTTGTAAGCATTATTATTATTTTACTTTTTTTCTAAAAAGAAATACCCCATAATATAGCTATATAATTTAACTTGTTCATGCTATGGAGAAATGAATTGTTGATGTTTCAAGATGCTTTGGCAGAGAATTTAAGTAGTTGGCAGGAATGACTGGGTCCAATAATGCTCTTTTCATGATATTTAAGTCCTTTAAATATCAGATTACAGATCATATTGGGTTGTCAGATGGGTGATCGCAAATGGCAAGCTTAAATCTTCCACTTTTGTGAGTAAGACATGATGCATAGGCGTGTATTTCCTCACTAATCACTTGGAGTCTGTTTTTCGGGCTCTGTTACTATTCTCATTCTGGAGTGCTTTCAGACCCACGATTCTGGGGAATTATGACTGGAGTAAGTTTTACTTTCGCTATGACAAACGCTTGACACAGCCTATAGTTTCTGACTCATTGAAAAAAAGCACAGAAACATCAAAGGGTTTGTAGTCCCCTCTGCTCACTCTACTCATTGTACTCTCTGGGAGAAACAAAGGGGAAACATAAAGGCATTTGGGTAGTCTTCCTCTCTTCCTCATTTCTGTAGGCAATAGCCTACTCCCATCTCTGATCACATGGCCCAGGCCCCTTGGGCCCTATTGATTCAAACTTCAGCACTGAGGCCATTGATGATTCTCTCTGCTTCTCTGGGAGAAAGCTGTAAGTGGGGTTTTCAGGAGCAAGAGTTCCGGTCCACTGTAACTGTTCTGTGATATGAAGGTGATGTAAATTGCATGCCTTTTAATACTTGGATTTGTGGAAATGAGACATAATTGGAAAAGATCTATTTGTTTCTTGCTGTTAGACAGAAAAGGATACTGGGTGAAGAGGCCAGTGATTCAGATGTAAAAGTGTTTTATACATTTTCAAGTGTTAAATATTCACCATTAGCAATATATTTGATTAGCTAAGGGTAAATTGCTTGACATCATAGTATCTTTAAAGAAATAAGGAACAAAGCTAAGCATAATTCTTGCTTATTTATTTATGTATTTATGTATGCATGTATTTTGTATGTGTGTATGCATGTTTATGTGTGTGTATGTGTGTCCCTAAGTGTATATGTATGGATACATGCTTGCACATGTATGGAGGTCAGAGGAAACTTTCAAGAGTTGGTTTTATCCTTTCACCATGTGAGCCCTGCGTATCAAACTCAGGTCAGTGGGCATGGTATCAAGTGTCTTAACCTGCCAAGCCTTCCCACCAGCCCAGAAACCTGATTCATAACAATTTCTGGAGATTGTCTGACAATTGTTCAGATACCATGGCTGCCAAGATGTTGAAGGTTTTTGGTTCAGATAAACAGACCTTCTGCCGTGAGTATATGTTACAGTGGATCTTGGCTGCATTCTTCTTCCAGGTGTTCAAGAGACGGTACTTTTACTTGACTCAGCTGCCTGATGGTTCATACATCCTCAATTCTTATAAAGATGAGAAAAATTCCAAAGAGTCTAAAGGTTGCATCTACTTGGACGCATGCATTGATGTTGTTCAGGTAAGGCTATTGCAGTAATCATTCTTTCTCCTTCTCCAAGTGGGTTGTTGATGAACTATTAAAAACCTCGGCAGTTCCCCTCTTGGTTGATGGCATCTCCATGCCCCTAAACACCTGTATTAGTAAACTCTAAACCTCCTTACACCACTTCCATTCAGGGCCAGTATTTAAAAGTTTATCAAATCCTTTGAGTCTTACTCCAAAGTGCTTCCTGATTCACATTTTCTCTGAATTTTCCCTGATTTTTCTCTGGGTATCCCTTGTATACTGCCTACTCTAGAATTTTGATTTTTTTCCCATTTAAGATTTCTTTTTAAATGAATATGTTACTAGAAACATTACTGAAAGGCTACTACAGCCAGTACTTGCTGTGAAGTATTTGCTGTGAAGTACTTGCTCCTTCAGCCCACTTGGGCATGGCCTCTTATACTATAAATGTGGCTGTAAAGCCTGCACTTGCTCTCTTGCATCCGGCTTACTTCTAGCTGCTAGATTCTGTTTCTGTTCCCCATTCGTGCAGAGGATTGTGATCTGTAAGTACCCCCTAAATAAATAACCCTTTATTATAAAAGAAAAATAGATTTCTTTTTTATCATTACTTCTTCTTATGTGTATTTGTGTATATAGGCATGTGCACATGCGCGCAGGTACCTGAGGAAGCCAGAAGAGGGCACTGGATTCTCCTGGAGCTGGAGTTATAGGCAATTATCCCTGTCTAAAGTGGGTGCTGAGAACTGGCCTCAGGTCCTCTGTATGAACAGTAGATACTCCTAAACACTGAGCCATCTTTCTACCCCAAATCTTGCCTTCCAAACTCCCAGTTTACTGTTTTACTTTACTCCATCCCCCTGAGACAAAGAGTGGATCCCTCACTTGTCTCTTTAAAACCTTCGGGTCTTAATTTCCTGCCTCACAGAGGAAAATCGAAAGCTCTTACCGAGGGATTCAAAGCCCATGGTGATATGCCCTTAACCTGTTGTCTAGTTTCATTCCTGTGCATCTGTGTTCTGATCACAAGCTCTGTATTCATGGATTTCAGACATATTTGTGGCTTCCCTATTTCTTATTTCTTTATTTTCCTGATGCTGGGAATGGAACATAGGCTTTGTGCATGCTACACAATATCCCTAACCCATGTTTTATTTTGACACAAAGCCTTGTTAAGTTACTCTTATCTTTTAAAACTCAGTTTAAATTCCCTTTCAACCTTGAAGTGCTTTCTGTTTCCTTCCTCACTATCATTTCCACCCAGTCAAATCCAGCTCCCGGTCTGCTGGGCTATCCCTTGGCTGTTTCCTTTATCAAAAGCACACTTTAAATTGTGTTTTGTTCGTTCCTTTTTGTGTTTAGATTGCAAAGACCCTCTCTCGCTCATTCCTGGAACTTCTATAATAATTAACAAGGCTGCCCACACCTTAGGGAGTTAGTAAGTGTCTATTGATTTGAATTCCTGGTGATGTAGAGAACGAGAAGGCAGAGAAATGACTCGAATAGTGAAGTGATTGACCAGGAGAGGAACATTGTTAGGTGCTGTGGCACTGTAATTCAAAATAGGAACATTGAGCTAATGAAGAGGCAAGGGTGACTGGTTCAGTAACTTCAATTTATTTGAGTATTTTCAAAGCTATAATGTCAGATTAATAATATCTTCATACTCCATCCAGTAAGATTGCTGTGAGGTTCAAGTGAAAAAAATTAAAACTGTAGCCATCTTTGTAAATTCAACATGCTTTTCATTAGGTCTGGTTTGGTGTGCACAGTGCTGAGGCCCAAAGTTCATGTCTTGAGCACACCCAGCGCGAACTCTACCTCTCAGCATCAGCCCCAGCCTAAAGGTTTTTTTTGAAATAATAATCACACATTTTAATTTTACTGGAAGAAAAGAAAGGCAGACATGATTGCGGAGCTTTTTCAATCAGCCCTCTTCCAGTGACCTTTCTCGTTGTTCTCCCACAATGTCTCTTTATGACTCCCTCTCCTAGTGTTTTCAAATGCAGAAATCATTACAGCTTGCTACGTGGTTTAATTTCACCCTTTTCTGTTCTTTGAAGACGAAAAGGTCCAGGAAAGTCGTTGGTTTCTTCTTAAATAATGACCGTGCAGTGGAGAGTTATTGATTTATGACCCTTTCTTGGAATGATTGCTGAGGGGCAGCATGCCATTTCTTTTGTCAGGACAGAGAGGGTGGTAAAATGTGTTATTAGGTTTGAAGACAGGAAGGGGTCTTTTTTCTTTTTCTTTCTGTTCGAATATTCAGTGTGGGCCACTTCACGTCTTATTGAAAGTCGCAATTTGATGTGAAACAGTTAGGACCTTCCTTCCCCAGTGATACTGCTTGACCCTGTGCATGCTGGACCCAGTCACACCCCTGTGCTCATGAGGAGAGGGAAAGGAAGCATTGCATTTGCTTCTTGTGACATTTTAGCTGGGTTCTAACATCTGGTTTTGAAAAGTCTATAAAATAACGCAAGGGAAATTTTTGGATGAAGAGAGGAAAATGTGTTCTTGTTTTAATGGTGGTGGTTTGGTTTTCTAAATGTGAAGGGTCGCAAAGTGATTGATGTCTGGCCGCTTTGTCCTTATTGCAGTTTGCTCAGGCCGGGGAGGAGCACCAAAGATAGGTTTGGTATGCTCTGGGAATGTCTATATCTTATCGAAAGAATTAATGGTTTTGTGAAATTGTTGGTGTACATATAGGCTGAGCTGAGGGAAAAAAAATAAATAAGAGAAAACAATATCAAAAGGGCAGCTAATCTAATTGAACAGGTGTTTTCTTTTTTTCCTCTTCTCTAGTGCCCCAAAATGCGCCGTCATGCTTTTGAAGTCAAGATGTTGGATAAGTATAGCCATTATCTGGCGGCTGACACTGAGCAGGAAATGGAGGAATGGTTGATAACGTTGAAAAAGATCATTCAGATCAATACTGACAGTTTAGTGCAAGAGAAAAAGGAGACAGCAGAAGCAATACAAGGTAAGAACCATGAAATGACTCATTCGTAAAGGAGGCCCTCATCTGTAATCCCTGGGAATGTCCTGCGGGCTAGATGAAGATAGAACCTCCATGATGAAGGCCAACCTGCTTCTTCCTGAAGGATGGACTACAGGACAGGCTTTTCAAAGAGCTGGGACTGCATGGGCCCTGACACTTGAAATACAACCATGCTGAAATGGATAAGAAATTCATGGCAGATTTTCAAAAGTCCATTAAAGTTTCCCCGGTGCTTTCATAATCACAATTCTTTGCCATAAATCTAACAGGAGAGGATGGGGTGGGAGAGAGGATCGTTCTCTTAGGTGATTAGCAATGCTCTGTATGGTTTGGAACATCTGCTTTCCATGAATCTATCTGCAGATGATGAAACGAGCAGCCAAGGGAAAGGCGAGAACATCATGGCCAGCTTGGAGAGGAGCATGCATCCGGAACTGATGAAGGTATATCTTTCTTCTGGCAGCTCACCTTCCACTGACATGATGCAGGGCAAGCTGGTCAGGCTTCAGTGCTACATTACGTTTGGGAATGTCATTTTCGAGTTCAGTCACCTCCCCAAATTGATGAAACAGGCATAAAAAGGACGGTGCATTCCAGATGAAGGACTCCGAAGTGTCCACTCTCAGCATGGAAAAATCTTTTTTTTCCCCCTAGACCCTACAAAAAGGAAAAAGAAGCACACCAAACTTCTAAGCTTTTGTAGCCTTATTAATTTTATCTACTATTATTCAATTTCATCGTTAAATAAATTTTCTTTCAGTGGGCTCATGATACAGCTTGTGCAAATGGGATTCAGTCCAATGGCACATGCTAATTTCTTCTGTCAATCATGTGGATAATTTACTCAGATAAAGACTTTGGTGAACAGCCACTGTTTGTGCTACTTCCCCTTATTTGTGGAGTTTGAAATAAAAAAGAATGTGAAGGTAGACAGTTATTGCCGTGCGTATCTTAGTGGGATGTACATTTCTTCTGTTACAGTGAATTAGAGCCTATAAACCGCTTGTTCGTTTCAATCGCTGTTGAGGCTACTTACACATTTACTTTTGTTTATTTCCCTGGACTCGTGATACAAACGCCGTTCTGGTTCTCTGTTTTAAATTCACCCTCTCTGAGAATCTAAAAACATCTTTAAAGGATCGCAACCTGCTCATGACCCCATGGTCTGTGATTTCTGAGTTTGTGGGATTTAGCTGAATCCTTCTTGTGGTTTTTAGTCCTGCGAGATGTATAGTCATTATCTCCCCGAAGACAATAGAGTCTGAATCGTGTATGTAGCTTACAGCTAGCACTATGGGGATGTCAAATATGGTACTGTTCTCTTTTATTTCTTGCTTGCATCCCAAGTCTTTTGGATTATTGTTTTATAATGAGCACAAAATGTAGAATATTTAGGTCTTATGGAAATGTATAATAATCAGATCTTAGTATTGATCTCAATGATGGTGCTGTACTCCCCAGCCAATCAAGCCTGTTAAAGCCATATTACATGCATGGCAGCAAACATGGCGCATGGTGTCACTGATCTGTATAAACGATAGAATTGCCTGGCATTTAGTCTTGTTTTGAAGGAAAGGTAACAGTGTTATGTATCTTTACATTTTAGTATGGCAGAGAAACAGAACAGCTGAACAAACTCAGTAGAGGAGATGGAAGACAGAATCTCTTTTCCTTCGACTCGGAGGTGCAGGTATTGATATATTTCTAATTCAGATATGCATGAGTGAGGTGGAGCAGGTTGGTGGTGGTGGTGTATGTTCTCTGAGTTGACTCCCCGCTCAAGAGGACTGCTAATAACATGGGACAGAATGTATATATCTTCTCCTCGGTCTCCTAGATCCTTGCATCACGCTGCTTCCCATGGGTAATTTACATAATGCCTATAGATGATGAAGTACAACTGTGATCTAGTGGCAATGAATATCTACAATATAGAGAGTACTGAATTCAATGAAATGTGGATTTTCTCCATTTGATATTGGTATATAGAACAGGGAAGTATGCAGTATATGACTAGATAGTTTCTAAACTAAGAATATTTCGCAAAATTATCTGGGGGAGTGAATTTTTGTTTTCTTCTCCTCCTTTCTCTATGAAATCTTTTTCTAACAGTTTATTGTTGTTGTTGTTGTGTGTGTATCTGTGTCATTTGTGTAGGCAAACATATCATGGTGCACATGTGGAGGTCAGAAGACAACTTTGTGGAGTCTGTCCTCTCCTTTACTCCTTAACGGGTGCTGGAGATTGAACTTAGGTTGTCAGGCTTGCATGGTAGTGCCTTTACCCACTGAGCCAACTCCTGTTTTAAATAAAAAATATAACATGAACATGGCAGTTTTTAGTCCAGTAAAAACATATGAGGGATATATAAAATAATTTGAGGAAAACTAATTTTGTTATTTCCTTTTCCTTTGTGCTTGAAGAGTTCTTGAATCGAGTTCTAAGTGTGTATGCGTGATGCGTACAGTAATGAAATTCCCATGTCAAATTGATACTGTGGGGCCTGCATGTGTGGCGTATGACTGTGTACAAGTAAGCATATGTGTGCACCTTTCTGTGCACCTGTGACAGCCTGAATTTAGCTTGGCGCATCTTCCCCCCGTCACTCCACACCTTCTGTTTGGAAATGGTTCTCTCCCTGAACCTGGAGCTCAATGATTTAGCCAGACTAGCCAGCAAGCCCCAAGGATCCACCTGTCTCGTGTCTCCATGCTGCCCCCCCCCCAGCTGTGGGCTTACAGATGAACAGTGTTGTGACAGTTTTTTATGTGCATAGCCAGGTTCCCTCCTCAGGTCCTTAGGCTCGCACAGTAGGCGCTTTACCCTGTGATTCTAGCCCCAGCAAATTAATTTCAAAAAAATTCTATTTTCCTCATAGCAGTTTTATGTATTGTTTTAATGTCAGTTATGTGATAGATAGATAGATAGATAGATAGATAGATAGATAGATAGATGCAAGCATGTATCCACACACACACACTGGTGAGATGTTCCAGTTGGTAAAGGTGCCTGATTACTTAAATTCCTAAAACACACTTAAAAGTGGAAGGAGAGAATCAACTCCAGAAAATTGTTCTCTAACCTCCACACATGTGCTATTGTACACACACACACACACACACACACACACACACACACACACACACACAGAGAGAGAGAGAGAGAGAGAGAGAGAGAGAGAGAGAGAGAGAGAGAGAGAGAGAGAGGGAGGGAGAGGGAGAGGGAGAGAGAGGGGGGGAAAATGTAAGACCAAATAGAATAGCACATTTCAGAGATGGCCATCTCTGGGACACTGGTTAAAAAATGTCCTTGTTGCAAGCATGACTGAGCCTTTGCTTGCCCTGGGTGATTGGGCTCTAATTGGACACATCAGGCTCTTTGCCTGAGTACAAAGGAGGCAATTGACAGTGGTTGAAACTGAATCCAGTAGCTTTAAAAACTTGTGGCGTAGTGTTTTTTGTGGTCGGGAAACTGAACTGATTCTGTGTTTATCGGAGAGCTACAAATGAGAGAAAACCCATAGTTGTGGATGAATCTTTAAGCACAACCAACATGAATTTCCCGGTGACTGTGGAAGGTCACCTCACACAGAGTAACTCCTGTTGTGTCAAGTAAAAGGTGAAATTCACCCAGAATTTCAACTTCCTCTTCTGGTCACATTTCAGTGTGGCGAGATAAAAGAGTCTTGTCTGTGCCCTTAGGGAATAACGAAATGCTCCTTTGACTGAAGGAGTGTGGCGTCAACTCTGAGCTGCTGGGCAAGGCCATAGGTCTCTAAGTTTATTCTTAGGTGCCTCAGAAAGGAAAGGATTTGGGAGCTGGGGGCACTTTGGGCCAGTTGCTCCACATTCCGCTGTCTGAGTAAGACAGAAAAGAAAGCAGATAAATGGGCAGAAACTAGAACTGATCTCCATGGCAATGACTTGCTTCAGCTGGCTCCATAGCTAGGTGTTTAAGGCGGGCTGCCTAGTCCCCCATGTGCGTATTTTTTGTAGATAAATAGACTCAGAGAGGGAAACTACACATTCCGGTACAGGTTTTATGCATTAGGCTCCTTTAAGGGAAGTTTTGTTAGAGACCCAGGCTGGATCAAAGCCGTTATGGTATCTAAGAGTCTTCAGGTATATCTGGCTTGACTTGGGCTGCTCAGGTAGCTGAGAACAATTCTGTCTTTTGGCTTGACTGTTCCTTATTGGCAATAGTCTCTGATCAAGTTAATTGTGAGTCATTTCTCCCCTACTGTGTCTATGGATTTAATGAAAGTTAAGTTGTCATATAATCCATACTTGGCTTCCTGTTTGCAAAGAAAATGGACAGAGGTACTTAGACTGTGTGAGCCTTGGGAGCTGGGGAGTTTATTCTAGAGTTTTCTTTGAGAAGACACAGATGCCTGCCCTATTAGAGGAACTGACTCCCGGTATCTTGTGTTTAAATGTTGTATTTACCTTGAAGTACAAGCACTTTTCAAGAAATCTATCTTTGTGGCAGTTAGAGCACATCCCTCGGTTCTATTAGAAGCTGAGCTCATATTTATCTGTCTCCTAGGCAGGCCCTTTCTCTCTCTGCTCATCATTTAAATGTAGGCAGTTTCCCTGGGCTCCAGCCTTGGCTGCCTTTCACCCTAGATGCCCATCACTTTCAAATCCTTCTCCCCAACACAGACCCCTCCTAGTTTTCCAGTCGCTCCAGTCGCTCGCTAATCACCTCAAGCTCAGAACACTCTAAGTGAAATGCTCCTGTCCCCCCCCCCATCTGTCATTCATTTGTATGTCACAACGAATGACGATTTTTAACATCGCTGTCTGTGTGATCTCCCGTGTCTGACACCGCTGTGTGATTCTTGTAGGCTTTCCTACCTCTTCCTGTCCATCTGTCCTGAAGGGCTTGTGAAGGAAACAGATTCTACCATCTCTGAGGATGTATTCTAGGAAGAAGAAGAAAAGAGCCAAATAAATGCAGGCTAAAAGTAACGCAAGATAAATCCGAGAAAGGAAGTTTAGACTGTCTGTACTCACTTTTGTTTACAGGGAGTTGGGGAAATACTTCCCTTCACAAGTGCATGTTGATGAGACAGACCAGAAGGAAATGAGAGGGCAAGCCATGCAGCTCCCTGAGGGCAGGGTTCCTGATAGAGCAGCAAGCACACAGACCCTGTGGTGAGGAAGGCGCTAGATGGGCTAGAAAAATAAGCAAGGAAGGATGTGGGACTTGGAGCAGTAACCTGAGGGGGGGGGAGGCAAAAATAGTAAAAGACAAGGTCACCGACGTGGGAAATGAGAGTCAAGGGAGTCACGCCTTGTAGGGTAGGGGTTTGTAGGTCAAGGCCTGGATTCTATGTTCATTGCCTTAGGCCAGATTCTCCTCATCTCCCTCCAGGAGTTCTCTAAGGGCTTGTCGAGTGGAATCCAGACTGGACAGAGCTGCTGGGTTCTGCCGCCATCTCTAACATACTGATCTGAATCTCTATCAGTCAGCGTCACTATGAACCCTGTCTCTTTAAATAACTCACGCTGTCTGTTTTGTAGAGGTTGGACTTTTCAGGAATTGAGCCTGATGTAAAGCCATTTGAAGAAAAGTGCAACAAGCGTTTCCTGGTGACTTGCCATGATTTAATGTTTAATATCGTCGGTCACATTGGAGACAATGCAAAAGGACCTCCCACAAATGTACGTATGACCCTTCCTTCTCCTCCCCTGCATCCAGCATATTGAAGAATCGCTTTTCTTTTTATGACTAAGGGCTAATTGACAGGACAAAAATTCCAGTGTTACATATTATGATTAATTTGCCATGAAGAATTTCATATCTTTCTTTGGCCAAAGTACAAATGTGTTCTCATCTTGAGAGGATTCCTGCAAGTCTTATCTACTTGGATGGCAGATGGGAAAGGTGCTACACTTTTCAGGAGTGCCGTGTTCCCAGAATCTGAAAGAAATATCCCTCACATTGGATTTGACTAAGGAATAGGAATTCTTCAGGAAAATTGGTTCATGGCAGTGAATTAGTGTCCCCAAGCCCTAGTGTGACATAGATGCTATGCAGTCTGCTAGGCTTACTTACTGTTCTATAGAATGAAATTCACTTTTGGTCTGTATAAATACTAGGTATCCTGAATTGAGGAGGTCAGAAATACTTGCTTCCGTAAATGTCAAATCTTCAAAGACACCGTATTTAATGTTCATCTTTATTTTGGGTTTCTAGTTTCAGAACTATCAAGTAACGATGAATTCTTTCACAAAGTAGCTAAAATCTACTGGAGTACTTTTCTGCCAGTAAAGGGTTAATCTTCATGTCACCTGGTATGAGATTTCTCTTTGTGACCAGCTTTTGAATGCCATCTGTAGGGAGGAATCATGTCTTCTAGATTTGCTGATGGGGGCAAAGCATTTTTTGAGTAATTTACTGTTGACTGACATTACCTCAGTCCAGTGCTCCGATATGGGTCTCTGTCTCTATCTCCATCCATTGCCGGACGAAGGTTCTATGGTGATATGCAAGATATTCAGCAGTGTGGCTATAGGAGAAGGCCAGTTCAGGCTCCCTTTCCTCTGCTGCCCAAGGAACTAGCTGGGGACATCCCCTTGGACACCTGGGAACCCCTCTAGAGCCAACTCTCTTGCCAACCCTAAAATGGCTCCCTTAATTAAGATATCTTCTTCCCTGCTCCCATATCCACCCTTCCTCCATCTCAACCGTCCCACTCCCCCAAGCTCTCCCCAGTCTTCCTTTTCTCCCTTCTCTCTCCTCATCTCTTCCACCAGACAAGGATTTTTAAAATGATCTGTAAGTTAGCATTGTTTTAGGATTCGTCAGTAAATATATAGCAATTTAAATTGTATTTATAGATTAATGTTTCTTTATATGAAACTTTTGAATTCTGCACACCTTTTAAAACATTGTGACTTGTAAATTTTTGGGAATTTATAACTTGAGAATTTGCACTTGAAGAAATGACTAGCCTTTTATTTCTCAATGCCTTTCATTCGATGCAGAATAACAATAGTGCGATTTTAGCTAAATAATGAACTGGGACAATAACATAATGACTCAAACTTAAAGAAAAAAACACTCATTTTGCAATCTATCTCCCAAAAACTTAATTTTAAAATGTCAACTGTCTTCATTCCTAGGTTGAGCCCTTTTTCATCAACCTTGCCTTATTTGATGTAAAGAACAATTGTAAGATTTCAGCTGACTTTCACGTAGACCTGAACCCACCCTCTGTCCGTGAAATGCTTTGGAGCACTTCCACCCAGCTGACCAATGATGGGAGCATAAAGGGCGGTTCACCCGAGTCTCTGGTCCACGGAATTGCCGAGTCGCAGTTATGCTACATAAAGCAGGTGATTGTTGCTCCTGGACTCTTGCAGTACACTCACAACAAGAAAGAGAAACATTGTTGGCTTCCTTCCTGCTTTCAGGCACTTTTCTTAGAAGATCTGGGGTAAAGGCAGGATTTGAACCTAGACCTGAAAGATCTCAACAGGAAGTAGTAGATAGAGGACATTGTAGCTAAGTCCTACGATACATACCACCTCCACAAGCACTACCAGATCCTGGGGGTTGTAAATACAAGGAGTGGGCTGGGAGCGGGGCTAAGTGCTTCAGAAGAAAGGGGCAGGGAGGGGGTTAGAGTCACCCTGGGGAAGAGGACATATCCACTCTTCACTGGTGAGGAAGGGTTAGACAAGAGCCCTTGTCACAAAGAGACTAAACTCCCAGTGGCTTTCTTTAGCCACTTTCTATATCAGAAGACGGGAGATACTAGAAAGTTTTGGGGGCAAAGGTGGAAGAACCTCCAAGATTGTACCCTTCCTCTACTTGGAGACCTTGTCAGTAAAGGGCTTCTAGGAGCTAGGCAAATGGCTCACCACATAAAGTACTTGCTGCTCATGCGTGAGAACCAGAGTGGATCTCTAAGAACAACAGAATCCAGGTGGGCATAGTGGCCTTTCTGTGATCCCAGCCCAGAGACAAAGGATCCCAGAGACAGAGACAAGATATTCTGGAGCAAGGTGACTCTTCAGACTAATCAACATGGTGGGCTCTGGGTTCAGTTAGAGGCCCTGCCTCAGGGTTTAAAATGGAGAGCCATCGAGGAAAACCCCTGGTGTCAACTTTGGGCTCTTATATGCACAAACACATGTACCACATATGCATGGGAACACACAATTCTTCACACACCGCAATGCATCCACACAAAGAAATGAGCTTCTCTATGCCTCTGGACCTTCTCTAGTGTGGAAGCAGTGACAGCTTCTGCTTCCCAGGGCCCTTATGGGAATCAGACAGGTTGCAGCATCCCCAGAAAGCACCTTGCTTGGTGCAACACATGTCCTCAGTGCAGTGTGCCTGCTATGGGTAGCGCCAATAACGGTGACCAAGGATAAAGGAGAGAGAATATTGCTTTTATAAATTGCCAGATGGTATTAAAGTATAATATTCATTGCTGGCATCAGTGTGGCAAAATGCCAAGATGGCTGGACTGAGGAATGGTGGGTCCTCAGCAAATGCTTGGCAATACTTGGCTATTCTAGCTGCCCACATCATGTGATATACTGAAAGCCCAGGGTGTGTGCTCTTCTTTACCATCTCCTATAAAAACATTTCTGAGCTTCTGTTTCCGAATCCTTTAAACATATAGATAACTAGTGTCTTTAATTTAAAAAATGAAGGTAGAATGAGATCAAGCATACAGACAGCCAGGCATAAGGTTTTTTTTTTTTTTTTTTTTTTAGCATGAATTATACTTATTCAGGCACAGTAGTATACATCACCTGCTTGGGAAGATTGAGGCAATGGGATCACTTGAACTTGGGAAGTCCAGGCTAGCTTGGTCAACATAGCAAGATGGGTGGTTGGAAGGAAGGGAGGAAGGGAGCGAGGTAGGAATGGGGGAAGTCAGGCAAGAAGGAAGGAATGACCCTGGGTGGTGGGGGTGGTGGTATTCATACCTTTAATCCCAGCACTCGGCAGGCAAAGGCAGGTGGATCTCTGAATTTGAGGCCAGTCTGGTCTACAGAGTGAGTTCCAGGACAGCCAAAGCTCTTACAACACAGAGGAACCTTGCTTTGAAAAACCAAAAACAAACAAGAAGAAGAAAGAGGAAGAGGGAAGGAAGGGAGGGAAAAGGCAAAGAAGGGCAAGGGGAGGGGAACAGAAGGTGGAAATTGGGAAGGAGAGAAAATGGAAAAATGGGAATGGAAGAAACATTGAAAGGGAAACATTTATAGAAGCAAATAAATGCAAATGGGAAACCACTATAGACATGGAAGACCTGAATGCTGTAGGTGAAACTTTTTGGAATTTATTAACAGACCATGGCTTCCACCAACCAAAAGGCTAAGGGTGTCGTCAGATAGCATCTGAGGCCACTGCATTGGTTCTTTGACACCGCTGTAATCCACCTACCTGATGGCCTCACCAATGGATTTGAAATATGTATTACTTTATGACTTCCTTTGTTCCGTTTCTATAGAAACTTCACAACATTGTCACCACATTGAAACATGGAATTTTGTGTAACCTGAATCTTTGTTAACCAGGCCTTATTGGCAGACATAATGACAGAACGAACTGTCTGCTATTCCCTTAAGAATAATTTAAAAATTACAAATCTACTGGGCTCAGAGTCCACTGATGAGCAGACCTCCTGCAAGGGCAGCTTGGATGGTCTGTTAGCCCAGCTCACAGTTCAGGCAGCATGTTTCCAGCAATACCAGAAGCCAAGTTCTGTGACCTTGATACAGTTTTGATGGGCCACCCTGGTGTTGACCAGACATCTAGTGTATCTTATTTCATTTAATCCATATAAGATGTTTTTGATAGCTCTCTTACTCTTAGTACCACCATTTTATAGGTTAGAAACCTAAGGTGTAGACAAGAGAAGAATTGGTTAAGCTGATGAATGGGCAAGCTAGAATATGAGCCCAGGCTGTCTAGCTCCTCACCCATATTTTAAATACCTTGTTCTATGTTTTCTCGTGCTTGCGGCTTGGAAATTCACCACCCAGCCTTTCTAGAAGCTCTTTGAAGGGAAGGGACGTTGCTAACCTTGCAAACTGTCTTCTGTTGTGTTCTGTCAAACTCAGAAGCTCCAATTTAGATCTAATGAGATGATATGTCTGAAGTAACTTGAAAGCTAGAAAGCAACATATTAATACACAAAACAGGAAAATAACACTTGATAAAGACCTAGTGATGGAGTATTCTACTCAAATTCCTTTGCTTATTGAAGTGAGAGACAAAAACCACTAAAACACATGTTCAAAGAAAATGGTGTGACTTTGGCTGCAGCTGCTTTCCCCATCTCCATTGAGAGCACCAAGCTTTGAAAATGCAGAGTTTTCCACAATGTGGTTTAGGACATGTGTGTGGTGTGTGTGTGTTTGTATATGTCCATCAGGGTGTGTATGTGTGCATGTGGATGTGGAGGTCAGAGGTCAATGATGGTGTAGTCTTCAATCATTCGATAGCTTATTTTTTCCTTTTAAAAGAGACTTTAATTTGTTGTTTTTAACCATGTGTATATGTTGAAGTGTGCATATATGGGTAAATACATGAGTGTCCATGTAGGCTCTTGGAGCTGGAGATACAGGCAGTTGTGACCCCCACCCCCCAACATGGATCTTGGGGACTGAACTCTTGGCCCTTGCAAGAAGAGCTTCAGGCAACATGGATCTTGGGGACTGAACTCTTGGCCCTTGCAAGAAGAGCTTCAGGCAGCTTTCTACCCCTCCACTATTTTTTGAGTCAGCATCTCTTGGTGAAGCTGGGAACTCTTCCATTCAGCTGGACTGGTTAGCCAGTGAACTCTAGGAACCCTCCCCCCTTCCCCGTCTCCTCCCCAGCATCAGGACTACAGATCTTCTCTGGGCTTGATGTGACAATTTCAGGTGCTCCTGGCCTGATGTGACAAACACTTTACCCCTGGGCTACCTACTCCGCCCCAGCTGGTGAGCTTTCCCATTAGTCCCATTAGTCAGAGCAGTGAAGTGGAATCTTCCTTCTTCACTGCATTCAGTGTGAATTGTGAGCACCCTGCTTAGTACGTATAGCCACTTGCACGACTCACACTATCGTTAGCACATAGCCATGAAACCAGCACAATGTGTGTTGTATTCATTAGGTCTAAGAACACATCTTGCCAAAGAGCCAAACAGAAGGAGCTCGGCAGCATAGTGAGACTTGTATGTCAGGGACGAAACCCAGGTGCAGCTAGTAAGGAACTAGGAACTGCGTTTGGGAAGATACATTGGAAGCAGCCAGTATTACCCTCTGGACATGGTGGCGCAGGCCTGGGATACTAGGGCTGCAACATTCAAGCGGCAGGGGCAAGAAGGTTGTTTCAAGTTCAAACCTAGCAGGGCTATAACATAGCTAGACCCTGTGTCATAAAGTTCCCCAAGTGACAAACTACCTATCCCTAGAATCCTGGCCGTGATCCTATGTTGAATATCAACATTCTGTACTCGCCGCACTACAAGCTAGCAGTTGCCAAACAGCCATATGTATGTTGCATAAAAATATCTAACAGAAGTCATTCTTCCCTCAGGGAATCTTCTCAGTGACGAATCCACATCCTGAGATTTTTCTAGTTGTGAGAATTGAGAAGGTGCTGCAGGGGAACATCACACACTGTGCAGAACCCTACATCAAAAACTCAGATCCAATAAAGGTAATCTAAAGCACCATTGGTAAATACTCCTGCTTAATAGCGAACGTACCTTTTCCCAGTATTTTAAATGGCATTGTCTGCGACTTTTTGATAAAAGAACATATTCTCTGAGGACTTGTCACGTTGTGTGCTATAGGAAGCTGTACCTATGTCTGCTCCTGTCTGTGATGCCACGAGGCTAGACAGTGAGCACTTCCTTCATCAATGTATTGACTCCCAAAGGATGCCCTCCACTGTGGTCCATTTCATCCTTTATACTTTCTCAGTGGTATTCCTTTCGTGCATGATGTGTTGACATATTACATGATGGGGATTTTTCATTGTTTTTCTTTTTTTCTGAATGTTCTTAAATGGCCATTTTTGTCATCAAAATCTCTAGCTCCTGGCATCTGATTGTTTAGAAACTGTTTGATTGAATCACGTCCTCTCGTGCTATAAATAAGAAATCTGAGCCCTAGGGAGGAGAAGTGTTTGTGGAACGATTAATTCATAACACCACAGTTATTGTGTGTTTAAGGGCCCATCAATCTACTGTATGTTACATTTTGTTGTATTCGACTAATATTTATTAAGTAGAAGATGCTTAGGAGACGTGAGTAATTTGTGGGTGAAAGACTTTGCAATGTACACGAAAGCCTCTAGCATTTTGCATCCCTGGGGATAAGCATCCAGTCTATTTAGGCCTTATAGACAGCTTATCGCCTTTGCCATCTCTCATTGCTTGTTCAAACAGCGGCTGCTGCCCACAGGAGACTAATTGCATTGACTCTTGTCACTTGTGCCTTATCTTGGGAGTAAAAAGGTCAACTGTATCTAGAGCAAACTTCTTCCATAAATAATGAGGATCTGCCGGCAGCGAGGAAGGAAATACTTGTTAATACTGTCCAAAGTGCTGCCTGCTGAGGGCCGTGGTGCAGAGGATTCCTGCATCTTTTTAGTCTGTATTCTGTGGAGAAAATAACAAAAGCCAAAAAGAATTACTTTTTGATTAGGGATTTGGCTCAGTCATAGAGTGAAAGGCTCTGGGTTTGATTTCTAGTTACTGGCTGCCAGCCCCCCCCCCCCACTACCACCAACAGAATTTTAAAAGAGATACTTTAGTCTTAGAAAATGGGTAGCGGGAAGGTGTTATGTTTTAATATTTTATTTATTTATAGATGTTTCTTTCTAGATTTTGGTGTTTTATAAGGCTGACTTGAGGGAGGTTTTGGGGTGAATCCATAGCAGATTGAACAAATCCACACTCATCTTCTTCTTTCTACTCGTAGACAGCCCAGAAGGTACACAGGACAGCTAAGCAAGTGTGTAGTCGCCTTGGACAATACAGAATGCCCTTTGCTTGGGCTGCCAGGTTCGTGGAAAACAAATCGTGACCCTTCTTTTTTCCATTGTCTATGAAGTTGGGGACCAGTGCCCTTACCAGTGGTCTATTTCTGGCAGGCCAGCTGTGGCTTGGGGTACTTGGGATGTAAAGCCTCTTTCTTTAGAATTTCCCATGCCTTCAAGAATCCTTCCAAACCCCTCTTGCGTTTATGCACTCTTGCTTTAGGGAATTGTTTTTGGCTTGGGTTAATCCGATGGATACTACTTACTCTTATATTTTCATACGACTCATTGCTGAAATGGTAGAGTCTTCCCCCAGAGAACTGAAATGTATAATGAATTGTGTACAATATGTCCAGTTTTTCAGTGTTGACTGAGTTTACGGCTTTACAAATTATCATAGAATCATCCTGGGATATGTGTTGAATATTCGATGACAAAGAATGCAGCCATGAAGTGCAAGCTTATAATTAATAGATGTCTCTGTTTCCTGGTGACAAGGTCAACCAACCCTTTGGCAACAGTGGACTTAGAAGCATACATCCTCTATGAGTCTTACACTACTGTTGTTTATGAAGGTCGTTCATCCAAATCTTGCAAATCTTCAGGCAATGAGGACTTGAAGCCTGTTTTTTTGCTTATCCCCACTTCAAAGTGTAAATTCATCAGCTTGTTTGTGGTACAGCCTGTACAGCTGACTGGGAGTTCTTGGTAAAGGGCACCATGTTCTGAATAATTCAATCAGTTATGTTCCCTGTGTGCTGGGGAGGACACGAGGTAGGAGATTCGAAGTGAATCAACTCTTCTCTCACTATTTATAACCATTTCATTTGGGGGAAGGATCTCGAAATGTTTCGTGTGCTCACAGACGGGGAGGCACTATTTTCCTTGTTTTACATACTGGTTGAAACAAATGATTGCCAAGGATAGGCGAATGGCAAAAACTAATGGATGTTGCCGTCCTTGAAGTAAAGTATGGCTTATAAATATAGACATGCAATTACTTGTAATGTTTCTACCTTAAAAGTCCATAGCTGTTGCTACTACTGTTTATATTAATAATACTCCTTAAGTGTTAACTCTGTTCAGAACACACCAATCTAAGAACTTAATGCATATTTTGTTTATTTATTTATTTTTGGAAACACAGTTTTGCAGTGTAACTCTGCTTAGCCTAGAGCTCACTACTGTGTTGACCAGACTGGCCTTGAACTTGCAGCCATCTTTAAGCCACTGACTTCTGAACAAAGGGGACTGTGTGCACCACCACGCCTGGCCTAATATTTATTTTTTTAAGAGAGAAGTTCCATTCCCCGATCTCTGAGATAAGGACATAGAGACCCAGAAGGAAAGGAAAAAGCAAAGGAAACCCGTGCCTAAGTCCTACAGCTTGTGGCAGAGCAGAGATCAGGCTATGGGGCTACCCAGTGTTAGCACTAAGCCCAGACCACCGTGGCATGCTCCTGCTCTCAGACAGTTAGAGGGACTGCTTGATGCTGCTTGGCCACGTGAGAAGACTAATTCTGAAAGCTTCAGAGAGAAACCCCGATGCCCAGTTCCGGTGGAGAATTCTGCTATTTTCTCCTTTCTGGAATGTTTCCATCAGCAGCAGTAGCAGGAATTTACCCTGAAGGTTTGTCTGGAGCGTTTAAAAAGTGTAGGAAAAACCCCTGTTGCCAGAGAGAAATGCTTTAAAGTGAGAGCAGTGGGCTCTGCTGAGGAGAATCGGGGTTCTGGCTATTGCTATGTCCTACTTCCTATATTACTAACAGTGCATTAGGTGCTTGTATATTACTTTCCGTTATAGTAGGAAAAACGGCTGCTTAAAATGGTAGAAGAGGCGGGGTGTGGTGATGCACGCCTTTAATCCCAGCACTCAGGAGGTGGAGGGAGGCAGGCAGATAGATGTCTGTGAGTTCGGAGCCAGCCTGGTCTATAAGAACTAGTTTCCAGGACTAAGATTCAGTGTAAGTTTTATGAGTTTATGGTGATGAAACATCACTTTTGATAAGATACATTTTAAGAATCCACCTTAAAGGCAGGCAGTGGTGGCGCAAACCGTTAATCCCAGGACTAGCTAGGCAGAGAGGCAGGCAGATCTCTGTGAGTTCGGGGCCAGCCTGGTCTACAAGAACTCGTTGCCAGGACAGGCTTCAAGCTACAGAGAAACCCTGTCTCAAATAAACAAACAA
Source organism: Microtus pennsylvanicus (assembly GCF_037038515.1). Taxonomy (NCBI): domain Eukaryota; kingdom Metazoa; phylum Chordata; class Mammalia; order Rodentia; family Cricetidae; genus Microtus; species Microtus pennsylvanicus. The sequence continues at coordinate 56,477,198 of NC_134601.1, read as the reverse complement.
AGAAAAAAAATCCACCTTAATAAATGTTCACAAATGTAAGGACCACTTTAATCATGACTGATAAGGTATATAAGGAATTTTTCTCCCCAGAGAGGTTCTTCATGGACCTGTCCAGTCACCATTGCACCCCCAACGCCCAGGCAACCACCCATCTGATTGTCATGGTAGATAAAATTTTATCTGTCCTTAACTCATCATAAAAGTGGAATCCTGCAGCATGTATTCCTGGGGTTGGTTCCTTATGCTCAGTGCATTTTGGGGGTTCCTCCATGTTGTGTGGAATTCCTTTTAGATATTTTGGGTGGCATTCCGCTGTGTAATATGCCAGTTTGCTCCCCCCTTTACTAGCCGATGCATTTCTGATTCATTACCAGTGTGGAGCTGCAGCCAGTCAATTTGCTGGGCACATCCGGAAACCACATGGACCCATGCCTGGAAGCCGAACAGCATTGCTGTAGAGTCGGTGCTGGGTGCTTCACTTGGTGAGAGCCACCAAAGCTCTCACCGTTTTGCGTTCTCGCCAGTACTCGTTGAATTTATTGGCACTTCAGACTTTGTCTAAAAAGCTGTTCTACTGCTGTTCTAGACCCGTTTTCAAAGACACTCAGGGCTCTCTGGATCTGGACGGGAGATTTTCCCCTTTGTACAAGCAAGACAGTAGCAAGCTTTCAAATGAAGACATTCTCAAGTTGCTGTCAGAATACAGAAAGTAAGTGTGTGATATTAGTATGCTAAATGAATAGAATGCATGAGTTATTGATTCCTTCAAGGAATGAATGTGAGTTATCTACGGGGAGAACAGAACGCTTAACGGTTTGAGTTGGATCTCAGATAGCTAGTGCATTTAACAATCATCATTTTTAGCCCTAAAATATTCTTGCTTTATACCTAGGCCAGAAAAGACGAAATTGCAGATTATCCCTGGACAGCTGAACATCACCGTTGAATGTGTTCCTGTAGATTTACCAAGTAAGAATGGACCGCAAATAAACATTGACAGTTGTAATTGGAGCTTGAGTATTTATCAATGGTTTACTGCAGGTTTGCAGTGTCTTAACTTCCTAGGGCTGCCCTAACCCACAAGGGAAGGAGCCTGCTAGCAGAGGATGTTTGGGGTCACACATTGCAAACTGAGGGCATCCTATATATTGTAAAGGTCCATACAAAACTTGATTTGTATGAATAGGGAGGAAGCCGGTGCGACTCTGTGGTAGGATGTGGTGGAAACAATGGAACAGGAAGTGGACTTAGAAAAGAATACGGAGAATTGTATAGACTGTGGCAACACCTTAGACCTGCATTTTATTTTAAGTACACTGAGAAATCACTAAAGGATTGTACACAAGAAGCAATAGTCAGTGTGCGTTTTGAAGCATGAAACAGTGAAATAGATTATTTTTCATTAAAAAAATCGTTGAGGGGAATGGAGAGATGGCCCAGTAGTTAAGAGCACTTGCTGCTCTTGCAGAGGACCCCACATTAGGTCCCAGCATCCATATCTGACTGCTTACAACCACTTGTAACTCCAGCTTCAGGAAATCTGACAGCTTGGACTCTCTGGGCACCTGAACACATGTGTATACGTGTGTACACACAGATGCATGCACACATGCATGCATACACATACACAAATAAATAATGAGACAAATCTTCAATTATTGGACTATGGGCAGGAGTTTATGCATATGCATATAGATGTTCTTTGCAACGTTCTTTACATTAGAGGGAACTTGGAAATTACTAGCATCAAGATTGTCAGTGTGCTTCAAGCATTTATGGCACACGAGTACCATAAAACTTGATGCAATGTTTCAAATTGGTGCTCATAATTTGTAAAATGGGATATCGGATAAAATCTAAGTAATCAAGATTTAGTTGTCCACATCCCATAGGGGTTTCATTTTGCTATATAGAATGTGCACAGGAAGAAGAATAGAGGACTCCACATTCAATATGGCCATGCTAGTTATCTGAGGGTGGTGGAATGACCGATTGCTATTGTAAACTTCTGTTCTGTGCCTCCAGAAGTTCTGTCATTAGTATGTATTGCCTTAGTAATCAGAACAAAAAGTGCAACCCGAATGGTGTCTTAGGCTCACTTTAGCCTGGGCCTTTGTCCATCCTCATGGCTCTCTACAATAAAGACAGTGTCGCAGCCCTACGCATTGCTCATAACCTTCACTACAGTGGCCAGGTCACAAACACATGTGGCTAAGCTGCACAAACACTCTGTGGCTTTTATTTTATTATTGGTAGCACATCGTAAGGTCTAGAATTTCAAAAGGCTCCCATTATTTCCTTAGTGAAACTTTGCACCTGCAACGAGTTAGCTTTTTAAAAGCGTCTCTCCATGAGCTAATTGGAAGCATAAAATTTACTCTCATTGCTTTCTCCCGTACCAATAAAAACTTGCAGCGAAAGCTAAAATTGCAGCCGCAGGAGGGAAAACGCAGTGAGTTTCTTTGCAGAGTTTAAATTTATCAAAATTATGATGTGTTATATTTGGCAAGTCCTTAGATGTTGAGAGTGAAGTAGCATGCCTTGTCTGGCATGAAGGTCCTCTCAAACTCAGTGATCCACTCTGTCCTCTTCTGCATCTTACACTTGGTTGACTTTTTGTCACCAACTAAGAATTCTGTTTTGAAATCGTTTTTTGCAAACATGTATATTTTCGCAAATGCGGGAATGTGTTAGTGACTGTTGAATTACATGTGCTCCGCCTGCTTATTTTTTCCTACCGTAGATTGTATTACCTCTTCATATGTGCCCCTGAAGCCCTTTGAAAAGAACTGTCAAAATATTACCGTGGAGGTTGAAGAGTTTGTGCCAGAAATGACAAAATATTGCTATCCGTTCACTATTTACAAAAACCATCTGTATGTCTATCCCTTACAATTGAAGTACGACAGCCAGAAATCGTTTGCCAAGGTAAGGACACCATACATTCTTGGCACCTGTAGTGCTGTTTGTCATTGACTCGCTGTGTGACTCACTTTGGCTGCTTCATGGTTGTAGGCCAGGAACATTGCTGTCTGTGTGGAGTTCCGGGATTCAGATGATGGTGACGCATCGGCCCTAAAGGTTTGTTTCTGCTGCTGAGCAGTGTGCCTTTCGGGAGGCGATTGTAGAGATGAAAATCTGAGTGCGTGATGCTTTCGTGCTATGAGTTTCATGTCTGTAGATTTCAACCATAACGTGTGCTAGCATGACAAAGGTAATATTGCATGTTCTACTGTTACTTGTGCACTAAAGAGTTTGTTAAAATGATCAGTATCACAAAGCGGGGAGGATGTGCGGCTGGGAAGATGGGTAACTTTGGGCTGCGGTTGTTTATCTATACGGTGGTATCGCTCTATAGTAGGGTGCTGGCTTAGCATGCACAAGGCCCTGGATTGCATCTTGAGAAGGGGAGAGCAGACAGGTTGACTTATTCAGTTACGACATTTGCTTCACTTGACTTTTCATTGCTCTGTGGCCTAATCACAAGGTCATTTTTAAAAATGACTCGATAGTTTCTAATGTTCCCTTTAGGGGACCTTATAGTGCCACCATTAGGAGACCTTTAACACCTTTCTCTTTGGAGCCTGAAGAGGCTTTTTGAGCTAACAGACGCACAGCATGAAGGCTTTGATTTGAGAGCTAGGACTTCTGCCCCACGACTGGCCAAACGGTTACTTCCAAACATAGATCTGTGATCTCTGTAAGGTGGAGTCTCAGTGGCATTCAGTGCAGCCCTGGATGCCCAACATCAGGCAGTGCCTCTGTGGTTTCGCTAGGAACTTTTTCTTTTCAAACCTTGTGATCAGAAACCCGAGACACAACCCCCAAAGCGTGTAGCCATCAGCAAATGTGTGTCTGCTTCCTCACTTCTAACCTCAGTCAGCCAAATGAATGAGTAGTTATACTCAAACCCACTAGAGAAAACTACCCAGGCACTCCCAACTACATTGCTGATTACTGTATTGTCCCTATGTTTGAAAGAAGCCCCCCTTTCAAATAGGGCATTAAATTCAATGAACGATTAGCTGGCTCAAACACAGCAGATCATTTTCTCCCTCTGCTTGTCTCTTCACTAGAAACGAGCATGACCAGTTCCCTTTCCTTCCCGCAGCATCCTTTGATGTACTTTAGAAACCCTTTTGTTACTTCTTGGTAGTTCTTAGAAAATGCCCTGATAACTCGTATTTTGGGAGAACTGGCTGTGTACTCGTGGAGTCTCAATTTCATTTCCTAGCTGGCCTAGAGGCTCACTCCAGAGTAACGGTAAAGCCGTTAGTAGCTTGGCATGCTGGCTCAATATTCATCCTTCGGCTTTTTGGGTCAGTGGGGGTAAAAGAAAAATCAGAGTAGCGTGAAATGGGAACATGCCAAGGAACTGTAGAAAGCCTTACGTCTAATACCAGAAAATGAGTGAGTTTGAAAACAAAAACTGTACCTCATAAAATGTCACTTTAAAAAGTGTAAAAAGAAGCTGGGCAGACCTTTCATTCCAGCATTGAGAGCCGGAGGCAGGGATGCATGCAGATCTCTGTGAGTTGGTGATATGCCTGTGAGTTCCAGGCCAGCCAGTGCTTCATAGAGTGAAACCTTGCCTCCAAAGGAAGGCTTTAGAATGTAAAAGAACAGTAAGCTTGTCTAAAGCTTAATAGATATTTGACTTTTTTTATTTTTAGGTTGTTGAGTTTTAAAAACACCTTTTTACCCCTGAACAAAGAGTGTCCAGAAACTCTTGCTGACTAAGGTTCACCTGTCTGTCATATTACGCTCTTTAAGTGAAGAGCCAAAAACATTACAGAGAAGGTCTCTCTTCTAAAGGAAGAGAGCTATGTGGCTTATCACTGTCGGCTAGTTGCGAGTACATTTCTCTGATGGCCAGACATTGAAAGCATTATGTAGCTGAGTTGAGCACTGTCTAGAGTGTATCTGAAGTGATCACATAAATGCTGGAACACTTACAAGTTCAGGACGGCAGCTGAGTAAACTTGGCCATGGCCCCCTACTCGTACTGTCTCTAATGTGTGTGGGTCTGTAGCACCTTGTTTAAAGACCTGGCTTAGGAGTGACTCTGTTTCCTTTGTTTGCAGTGCATTTATGGAAAACCCGTGGGATCTGTTTTTACCACAAATGCTTATGCTGTGGTCTCGCATCACAACCAAAATCCAGAGTTCTATGATGAGGTAAAAACATCATTTCAGTATTTACAGCAGCCCTTTCTAATGATTTTTTCTTAAAAAAATATTTCAAGCCATTCATCTGCCCATGCATTCCCTGAATGAAAATAAAAAATGTTACATCCAAAGGCGGGGAGTCGGGGGGGCAGCTCCTGCCTTCATGGTGTCCTATGATGACAGTGAAAGATTTATGAAAAAAATGGGACATAAATCTCAAAGTAGAGCTGGCATTCTGGCCCTCCATACTGTCATCAGACTGGCTCTATGCCAACACTTTCTCTTTGGGACTCTTCATTTCCTCAGTTTCCAAATAAGAAATCCAGAGCCAGGCCTGGTGCTGTAGGACTGTAATGCCAGATAATCTGGAGTATTGTAAGTTTGAGGCTTGCCTGAGCAGTTTAATGGGAGTGTATCTCAAACTAAATATTAAAAGGTAAATATAAGCCAAGCCTGGTTACTTACCTGTAATCCCAACATTCAAGAGGCTGAAGCAGGAGGATCAGAAACTCAGGGTCATTCTCAATGACGTAACAAATTTGAGGCTGGCCTGGGCTACATGAAAATGTATCTAGAACATTAGTGAAAAGAGATCTGCAGGTGTGGTTCTCAGGTTGAGAACTTGCCTAGTATGCACACGGCTCTGGGTTCAAACCCCAGGGCCAGAAATTAAGAAATTACTTAACTAAATAAATGTGGGTGTAGACTATGAAACCAGAAATGAGACCACCAGGAGAGATTAAAGGTGTTGGGGGAAAGGAAAGGGGGAGGGGCAAAAGAGAAGCCTGTCACTGAAGTAGAAATGAGGCTTAGGGGGTATTGGGGGGAAGGGTAGGGGACAGCAGTGTTGTAGGGTGAGCGGGCCATGTTCCTGCCACCTGGCTCCTGGCCGCCAGCTAGCTTATGCCCTGAAATAATTACACGGAAACTGTATTCTTTTAAACACTGCCTGGCCCATTAGTTCCAGCCTCTTATTGTCTAGCTCTTACATATTGATCTAACCCATTTCTAATAATCTGTGTAGCCCACGAGGTGGCTTACCAGGGAAGATCTTAACCTGTGTCTGTCTGGAGTGGGAGAATCATGGTGACTCACTGACTCGGCTTCTTTCTCCCAGCATTCTGTTGTTTACTCCGCCTACCTAATTTTCTGTCCTATCAGGCCAAGCAGTTTTCTTTATTAGTTAACCAATGAAAGCAACAGATAAGATGCAAGACCCACCTCCATCACAGCAGGGACTCCATGGAGGCAGGAGAAACTGTAGAAAAATTGTCTTTGAAAATGCCATAACAAAACTTAATACTTCAAGTGCTAATTTTAAAACAAAGCTAAATAGATAAATTAACTAAATCCAGACTGACTTTTCTGAGGGAACGTCTGGCTCTTTCCTTATGGTTTTGAGTGGTAAGGGGCAGCTGGCCTGTATGTGAAGCGCTGGATGGGCAAAGCTGCACAGCTGGGTACCACAATCACATTGGCTGCTCTGCCTACCTCTCTGGAATAAAGGGGAGTGTTGCAATATTCCCTTCTAATTTCTCTGGCTCTTTCTTGCTTGCTGCTTCTCTGCCTCTGTATCTCTTTCAATTGCCCAGTGTGCCTCTCTCGCAGCCTCTATGTATTTGCTTATCCAAACCTGCAGATTGCTTTTGATTCCTAGTGTTTGCATGTGACCTGAATGGGAATCTTGGGCCAGATGCTCCTGTCTGCCTGGGCCCTAGAGTCTCCATTTTTGGTTTGGTCTGAATTGTCCCTTCTGCTGTCAGGATTTCTCCCTATCCACCTGCTCCTATATGAACCCTCCTGCCCCAGCTTTGGACGTCACTCATTCTTTTCTCAATGTACTTTCTCTGGTTCCTTTGGGGGTGGGGAAGGAATTAGTAGTGCCTTGCATTTTTGCTACCCAGGGGGAGATTATGTCCATGTTTATGTGCAGTAGAGCATTAGATGCCCAGATGGCCTGAGTACTGTGAATAGGCATGTTCTGTAATGAAGTATATCTGTAACAGACCATGGTGATAATACTCCAAGCCATGCCTTGTATGTACTATCATTGGAGCAAATGTCTAACCACATGCTGTTTCTTATACATAGGTCTATAGCCAGTGAAAAGAGCTAGATCACATAGTAAATTAGATATGTTTTTAGAATGTCTAAAACCATAGAGTTTTTCATTCATTCATTAGATATTGACTAGGAAAGACAGGGAACAGTTCCTTTCATGTGTACAGTTATGGTTACAGGCATGTGTGCCAAGTCATTTAAATTTTTAATTTGTCTCTTAACTGCTAATAGGAGGTTGAAGCATAAAATTGGTTTCCAATTAGAAACTCAGTTTCTTATAAGCATCCTTTGGACCTAAATTTTTGAGTCATATTGATTTCTTTTTGTTTTTTCAAGAATAAAGTTACTAGCCAGGTGGTGGTGGAGCACGCCTTTAATACCAGCACTCAGGAAGCAGAGGCAGGTGGATTTCTGTGAGTCCGAGTCCAGCCTGATCTACACAGCATGTTCCAGGACAGTCAGGGCTTTTACACAGAGAAACCCCATCCTGAAAACCAAGAAAAAAAAAGACAAAAAAAGACAAAAAGAAACAAAAAGAAAAAAAAAGGAAAGAAAGAAAAATATTTTTTTCTAGAGAATTTTTTTTGTGAACTTTGATTTGTGGGTACTCTAATGCCATGGTATTGGCACTTTATTTGTAAGGTTTCTTTTTCCATGCACAGAGGAACAATGACTTAGGCAAATGTAGCTTTGCCAATTTAGAACTCATTTGAAATGGATTGCACTGGGCTACAGCATCCCTGGGTGTAAGGATTTTTTTTAATCTAGTGCTTTAGAAAAAAATCATGCTATAAAGTTGAAACTGGGAGACTCTAGTGAACTATGCAGGAATAAAGTATTATGTCAACAAAAGTATTAAATCCCCACAACGCAGGAAGAGTCCTGCTGTCAAACTGAAACCAACCAGAAAAATATTTGAAATATATTGAAATGATACCTGCTATTTGGCCACTAGGCTTGTTCTTCAGGGAGTGTTTTGGAACAGTATGGTGAAACTGACCTACATGTCTGCCAGCCCAACATGACAAGTAAGACAAAGCAAAACAAAATGTCCTATGTCATTTCCCTCTCTTTTCAGATCAAAATTGAGCTTCCCATTCACCTGCACCAAAAACATCATTTGCTTTTTACTTTTTATCATGTAAGCTGTGAAATCAACACCAAAGGAACAACCAAAAAGCAGGACACAGTGGAAACTCCAGGTATGTGTGCTGCTATTTGTTTGTTTGCTCACTGTGGTGTTGGGGAGCAAACCCAGGGTCATATCTTCTTTCTGTAGGATATAAATCTTCTCATCAAGCTGTTGACTACTGCACTCCTTGACCAAAAAGTATATTTCTGAGTTATAAAGTTTGTTGCTAAGCCGTGTACATTGTGTATTCCTGTAGTCTCAACTGCTCAAGAGGCTAAGAGGAGAGGATTACTTGAGCCCAGGAGTTCAAGGCCACCCTGGGCAGCATCACAGGCTCCATCTGAAAACAGTTCATTGGCAAAAGACAAATTATATGTTGATTTTATTATCATGTGTATTAAATAGCTTTGTCCAAGTGCTCATCAGCACAGCCAAACTCCATTAAGCAACATAAAGTGATAACGCTGCTCTCAGGGAGAAACACATATTACGATACAGTGTTGTTATTCGTTTTATGCAGAATTGCCCTGCAACTAGAATTTTCCAGTTATGCTTGTTGTGGAAGAGAAAAGAGAGCCCAGAGCCAGGGACATCTGTGAGCTGGAGGGAGATTGGGGACTGCCTGTTGCTAATGAGAACAGATTTAATGAAGTTAAATAAGCTTTAGCACCGAGGCACTAGTTCTGGTCCCATGTCACGAAGGCTTTAAATAAACCAGTGGAAGACAGCTTTAGAAGAACATCCAAGGACTGTGAGCATAGCCGGTGCCACTTCCGCTTTATCAATGTCAGCGTGCCTCAGGATGCATCCATTCACCAAATATTTCTGCATATTTTTTCTGTGAACTATAGTAGTAAACACTATAGAGAATGTAGTGAAAAAAAATCTAATCTAGAGCTTGTGTTCCAGTTTGTATTGATGTGAAAACACTATAATCACAAAGCATCTCGAGGAGGAAAGGGTTTATTTCAGTTTTGCAACTTGTAGTCCGTTATGAAAGGAAGTCAGGACAAGAAGTGCTGCTTACTGGCTGGCTCCTTGTGGCTTGCTCAGCCTGCTTTCTTATAGAACTCAGGATCGTCTGCCCAGGGATGGGATGGTCCACAATGAGCTGGCGCTCTTCCTAGCAATCATTAATCAAGAAAAGGCCCAATAGACTTGCCTATAGGTCAGTTTATGGAGGTGTTTTTACAATTGAGTGTCTTTCTTTCCAAATGTCTCTTTCTTATGTTGATAGAGAAACCAACCAGGTCAGAGCATCTCTTCATCGAGCATATCATCTAGTTAACTAGACTTGTTTTATGTAGACAGATCACTCTAGTATAAGACAGATAGCAGTGAGCACCGAGAACACTGTGATACGTGAGACAGAAGAGTGAGTTGTTCAGCTAGTGGAAGGACAAGTGGCTGCGACTGAGGGGAGGCTTTTAGGAGACAGAATGTGAGTGCGGTCTTAAAGGATGGGACTGAGCTTGGCAAGGCCATGATGGCCAGAAGGTGGGGCAGTCTGGGATCAAGGGACAGCTTTGACAGAGTCAGAGAAATAAAGTATGGACAGAAAACTACACTGTAAGTACTTGACAAACATAAGAGCCCAGGATGCTGAGTGGGGGACCACAGGATACCTGATTGAAAAGCATTGTGGAAAGCATTGAAGGCCAGGCTGTGAATTTGACTTTCTTTCGTAACAGGCGTGGGATTATGGAAGGGTTATTTAAACCAGTCTGAGCTGTTTTGGAGGAAAATGGGCCAGGAAGCAAAGCGAAGGGCAGTGTGAGTTAGAACAGAAAGAAGGAAGGAAGAATAGAAGGACACAGTCGGGGACCTATTTAAAAGGTCATGAAAAGAAAGGGGATACACTATGACCATATCAGGAAAGAAGAATAAAGAAGAGTTAAAGAAAAGGAATGTCAAGTATGTAGGTTCATATCTGTAATTGCAGCACTCAGGAGGCTGAGGCAGGAGGATTGCCATAAGCTTAATCCTAACCTATGCTATAGAGTGTGTTCCTATCTTTAAAGAAAAAAAAGGAAGAAAAAGTTTAAATCCTTGCAGTCAGAATCTCTGTGGGTTCCTTATGAATACATGCAACCATCTGTGGATTAAAAATATTACTTTACATGTGCATATATTTTCATTGTGCATACATGCATACATACATGCATGACCAGGCCAAAAGACAGTCTTCACTGTCATTCCATAGGTGCCACCCAGGCTTTATTGAGACAGGGTCTCTCACTGGCCTGCAATCCCTAGGGATCCACCTCCCTACAGTACCATTAGGAGCTGGGAATTATCCATCACCACACTTGGCTTTTTTCAATGTTCATTCTAAGGACCGAACTCATGTCTTCATGTTCGCATGGCAAGCCCTTTACCTATTGAGCTGTCTCCCTGTCCCTGTAAACGCTATTTTTAAAAAATTGCATCTGAAAGCTGGGTGGTGGTAGAGCACGCCTTTAAGCCCAGCACTCAAGAGGTAGAGGCCAGTATAATTGTTTTAGTGAATTTGCAGTCGTTTCATTAACAGGAACCGCAGACATTTTTCAGTACTCAGAAGAGAAAGTCAGCCGACCTCGGCAAGCACTCCCAAGTCTTTGAGTTCGAGGCCAGTCTGGTCTACAGAGTGAGTTCCAGGACAGCCAGGACTACACAGAGAAACCCTCTTTCAAAACACAAAAACAAAATTGCATCTGAAGCTGGATGTGGTGGCACACGCCTTTAATCCCAACACTTAGGAGGCAGAGGCAGGTGAATCTCTGTGAGTTTGAGTCGAGTTTAGTTTACATACATAGTTCCAGGATAGCCAGGACTATAGAGAGAGAGACCCTGTCTCAAAATTCCAAAATAAATGCATTTATAGTAAATGCATATAGGCTTCTCCCTCCCTTATTTTTGTCCACTAATCGGGAGTAAAATGATTATTTACTTAGCATTTACATTCCAGTAGATATTATATGTAATCAAGCAATGCTTTGACATATACAGGAGGATGTGTGTAGGGATGTAAATACTATGCCATTTTACATAGGGGAATCAAGCATGCACAAATTTTAGTATTTCTGGGGTGATCTTTCACCAGTCAGCCTCCTGCGGATTCCAAGGGATGACTGTATTTATTGTACCTGGAAAATATCTGAACTTTCAATATTAGGTAATCGAAAAGAAGATACACCAGTATCTTGGGGGCAAGTGTGCTCCCCGAGGGATACCATCAGGCAGCGGGACTGACTATTAGGGATCCTCACTGAAAGCACACTTAGTTTAGAGCAGAAGCCTGGAGAAATGACGTGAAAGCAGAACTATGAAAATCCGTGCAAGTATTCGTTGGAATTTCCTCATCCAAATTCTAGACAGAAATGGACAAGATGTTCAGTGGAGCATGAGGTGGTGATTCTTCATACCACTCATCAATTCTAACTGTCCCCCTTCTAAGTGGCTTCCTACCCCTGTGCCAGATGGCATGCTTGATAGTGTATCTTTACAGCTTCCAAATGCTGCCCATGAGTTTCAAGTAAGGGACACACTTGGCCATGCTCTGATAATTCACACCGCAAAACACTCACCTAAGCAGATTCCTGCAGGCAGAGAGTGGATTGATGGTTTCTAGGGATGGGGGATGCAGGGGACTTGGGAGTGCTTGCCGAGGTCGGCTGACTTTCTCTTCTGAGTACTGAAAAATGTCTGCGGTTCCTGTTAATGAAGCGACTGCAAATTCACTAAAACAATTATACAAATCATACCCCATTAAAACCTGCGTGAGGAAAAAGATTGTCTAAAAGCAAGAAATGTGTTTTTCCAGTTTCTAGTTTGGAATTTTTCCCCTGTTGGTCAGAATTGCAGAGTATTTCCCATTGGTCAAAGTTTCAGAGCGTCAACAGTGTCATTTCTTTCTTTCCCTCTTTTTTATTTGCCTTTTTCTTCTATTTTTGAGATTATAATGACATCATTTTCCTTTTCCTTTTTTCCCTCCAAATCTTCCCATATATCTCTCATTGCTTACTTTCAAATTCATCCCCCTTTTAAATTAATTGATACTACATGCATACACACACACACACATTCCTAAATACGACCTGCTCAGTCTGTATAATGTAACATGTGTTTTTAGGGCTAACTATTTGGTATTGGATAACCAGTTGGTTTATTCTTCCCTGGAGAAGACTATTTCTTCTATTCTCACTCAGCATTCCTTAGTCTCCGTAGATCTTTGTATAGGGTTGAGGCTTTGTAGGCTTCCTGACATTATCGTTTCTAGTGGTCCTTCTGCACACATCCCTTGTTTGCTTTTTCTGAGAGCAGAGGTCTGGGGGAAGCATGCTTGAAGCAGCGCTGGAGAAGATGCTCAGCCGCAATGGCTCAGCATCTGTGAAAGACCTCTGTCTACTGAGAGAAAACCATGTGTTGGCTGGCTTGTGAGAGTAAACACATTTGCCAGATTAAACATGTACACGAAGACATTCTAACCAGATTTGTGTTGACTTCTGTGTTCACAGTATAAACACACACATGCACACACATGCACACATGTGCATAGGCATTCATGCAAAGAATTTTTAAGACTTGGAAAGCAGTAGATTTGTAAATGCTCTTCATCCAACACCCCTGATTATTTGCCAGAAGTCCATCCAGAGCAAGCTTGGGTTGTTTCTCTTTTCTTTTCTTTTTTAAATTTTTTTTTATTGAAAAAAAATTTCTGCCTCCTCCCAGCCTCCCATTCCCCCCCCTCCTCCCACTCCTCTCCCCCTTCCCCCACTCCTCTCCCCCTCCCTCTCCAGTCTGAAGAGCAGTCAGGGTTCCCTGCCCTGTGGAAAGTCCAAAGTCCTCGCCCCCTCCATCCTGGTCTAGGAAGGTGAACATCCAAACTGGCTAGGCTCCCACAAAAGCCAGAACATGAAGTAGGATCAAAACCCAGTGCCATTGTCCTTGGCTTCTCAGCAGCCCTCATTGTCCATCATATTCAGAGAGTCCAGTTTTGTCCCATGCTTTTTCAGTCACAGTCCAGCTGGCCTTGGTGAGCTCTCAATAGATCAGCCCCACTGTCTCAGTGGGTGGGTGCACCCCTTGTGGTCCTGAGTTCTTTGCTCATGTTCTCCTTCCTTCTGCTCCTCATTAGGACATTGGGAGCTCAGTCTGGTGCTCCAGTGTGGGTCTCTGTCTCTATCTCCATCCATCACCAGATGAAGGTTCTATGGTGATATGCAAGATATTCATCAGTATGGCAATAGGATACGGTCATTTCAGGTTCCCTATCTTCAGCTGCCCCAGGAACGAACTGGGGACATTGCCCTGGGCACCTGGGAGCCCCTCTAGGTCCAAGTCTCTTGCCAACCCAAAGATGGCTCCCTTAAATAAGATTTGTGCTTCCCTGCTCCCCTATCCAACCTTCCTTTATCCCAATCATCCCGTTTCCCCAAGTTCCCCCCATCCTCCTCTTCTCACTTTTCTCTCCTCATCTCCCCTTACTCCCCTCCCACCCCACCCTCAAGATCCCAATTTTTTTGCCCGGCAATCTTGTCTACTTCCCATAACCAGGAGGATAGCTATATGTTTTTCTTTGGGTTCACCTTCTTATTTAGCTTCTTTAGGATATCAAATTATAGACTCACTGACCTTTATTTATAGCTAGGACCCAATTATGAGTGAGTACATCCCATGTTCATCTTTTCGGGTCTGGGTTACCTCACTCAGGATAGTGTTTTCTATTTTCATCCATTTGCATGCAAAATTCGAGAACTCATTTTTTTTTTTTTTTTACCGCTGAGTAAGTACTCTAATGTGTATATATTCCATTCTTCCATTGAAGGACATCTAGGTTGTTTCCAGGTTCTGGCTATTACAAATAATGCTGCTATGAACATAGTTGAACAAATGCCCTTGTCATATGATCGAGCATCTCTTGGGTATATTCCCAAGAGTGGCATTGCTGGGTCCAGGGGTAGGTTGATCCCGAATTTCCTGAGAAACCGAAACACTGATTTCCAGAGTGGTTGCACAAGATTGCATTCCCACCAGCAATGGATGAGGGTACCCCTTCCTCCACAACCTCTCCAGCAAAGGCTATCCTTGGTGTTTTTGATTTTAGCCATTCTGACAGGTGTAAGATGATATCTTAAAGTTGTTTTGATTTGCATTTCCCTGATCACTAAGGAGGTTGAGCATGACCTTAAGTGTCTTTTGGCCATTTGAACTTCTTCTGTTGAGAATTCTCTGTTCAGATCAGTGCCCCATTTTTTAATTGGGTTAATTAGCATTTTAAAGTCTAGTTTCTTGAGTTCTTTATATATTTTGGAGATCAGACCTTTGTCTGTTGCGGGGTTGGTGAAGATCTCCCAGTGAGTGGGTTGCCTTTTTGTCTTAGTGACAGTGTCCTTTGCTTTACAGAAGCTTCTCAGTTTCAGTAGGTCCCATTTATTCAATGTTGCCCTTAATGTCTGTGCTGCTGGGGTTGTACCTAGGAAGCGATCGCCTGTGCCCATATGTTGTAGGGTACTTCCCACTTTCTCTTCTATCAGGTTCAGTGTGTTCAGATTGATATTGAGGTCTTTGATCCATTTGGACTTGAGTTTTGTGCATGGTGATAGATATGGGTCTATTTTCATTCTTCTACAGGTTGACATTCAGTTCTGCCAGCACCATTTGTTGAAGATGCTTTCTTTCTTCCATTGTATACTTTTAGCTCTTTTATCGAAAATGAGGTGTTCATAGGTTTGTGGGTTAAAATCCGGGTCTTTTACACGATTCCATTGGTCGACTTCTCTGTTTTTATGCCAATACCACACTGTTTTCATCACTGTAGCTCTGTAATAGAGTTTGAAGTCAGGGATGGTAATGCCTCCAGAAGTTCCAAGAAGTTCCTTATTATATAAGATTGTTTTGGCTATCCTGGGTTTTTTGTTTTTCCATATAAAGTTGATTATTGTCCTCTCAAGATCTGTGAAGAATTTTGATGGGACCTTGATGGGGATTGCATTAAATCTATAAATTGCCTTTGGTAGAATTGCCATTTTTACTATGCTGATCCTCCCAATCCAAGAGCAAGGGAGGTCCTTCCATTTTCTGGTGTCCTCTTCAATTTCTTTCTTCAATGCCTTAAAGTTCTTGTCAAATAGATCTTTCACTTTCACTTCCTTGGTCTCTTTTCTTTTTACCACCTGAGTTATAAACACTCGAAGCCCAGAGTAATCTGTCTGATGGAAACACTGACACTAAGCAGTCTGAGCAACCCAGATGGCTCTGGTTAGTACAGCAGACATGAGGAGTTTTCTAATAGAAAGCCAAGGTTTCCCTTTGAGGGTAGAAGTGTTAAGAAATGTAGATATGGCAGGAAATCTCTCAGTGGACTGACGTCATAAACACTGTCGCCCGACTGCATTTTCCCTCTGCGCCTTCTCTACCTCCAGTCAGGAAAACTCTGCCTGTCTAAATGATTGACACTTTTACTACCTTGGATCAATGTAGACCATAGCCTTGACTTATGACCTTAATTTTCCATACTCCATATGCCAGGGTTACCATAAGAGATTTTGGAACACATGGTTCCTGACTGAGATGGTGTCAACTTTGAACTCAAAGTAGGAGGGTAGATAAGAGGGACCCGAACCTTCTAAAACACGAAGCTACCAAAACAGCCCTCAGCACAGAGAGATAGTGGTATCAGGGCACATTCTAAACTTCAATATATTCATGTATCATCTGAAACCAGCCCCTCAATTCTTTGAACTGCAAAAGGCTGCGTTACTCTCATTTTCATTGCCAAAGATACAGAGCCAGTAACCTTTTAGTAGCTAGGCTGGCATTAGGAAATGATCCAAATGCATTTTTCCTTCCCTGCCCCACAGTTGCCTGTCACCTGGGCTCCAGCATACAGATCCCTGGAGCCATCACCATCTTCCTTTCTGCCCTAACTTGCAGACGTTTGCATAGCTAATTGTATTGGTGATGTCCTTTATCACGGTTGGTCATTGTCTCTGCAGTTGGATTTGCCTGGGTACCCTTGCTGAAGGATGGGAGAGTTATCACATGTGAACAGCAGCTGCCGGTCTCAGCCAATCTTCCCCCAGGCTACTTGAATGTGAACGATGCAGAGTCAAGAAGGGTAGGGGCATGTCTGCATCTGTGCGAGTGACTGCATTTTAGATGTTTAAAAGGAGAACTTTGTTGGCATGGTTTGGACCAGGAATACCCAAATATGGTCCAAAGGCTGGTCCTCCTTCACAAGGAAAGTCTTTGCTCTGTGTTTACAGATGATAACTCTACTAACTTTTAAAACTGCATTTGGAGCATGACTTATAAAAACCCTCATGGATCTAAATAGGAAGGAGATAAAGGAAGGTCTCCTGAGTAAATTGGGAGCATGTGGGGGGGGTCATGGAAGATGGTAGGAAGTGAGGGGAGCAAGGGAAAATGTATAGCACAATAAAAACAATAAAAAGGAAAATACCCCGCATTTATTTAATTCATTTTTGGGGTGGTAGTTTATAAACGTCAGCGGAGGACTGGAAATCTTAAATGACTTAGGACACATTTATCCTAAAGGGCACTTATGTTCTCCAGGAGATCTTTGGATGAACCTAACACTTTCTGAAATCTGTGAAAGTGCACAGGCAGTATTGTAGGTTGTTCATGCATTTTTTTTGCTATAAAATAGATGCTCACGACTGAATTTCTGTGCAGCAATCGAATGCGGATATCAAATGGGTAGATGGTGCGAAGCCTTTGCTGAAGATTAAGAGCCACTTAGAATCAACCATTTATACACAGGTAAATTGAAGCAGCCAAATTTCTCAATCTGAGTACTGGAATCTGTTTCCTTCTTAAACTCGATCATTTTTAATCTCCCACTGCTTGGAGAAATTGAACTCTAGATGGCATGTAGGGGCTATCGTCACGTCATCATTTTTTTATTTTTCCATTCAAAAATTTACACTTGCTTCCCTCCTCCCATTCCCCTCCCGCTCCCCCACTCACCCTCCTCCCTCCCCCTCCCTGCTTGAGAGAGGGCAGGGTACCCTGCCCTGTGAGAAGTCCAAGGCCCTCCCCCCTACATCCAGGCCTAGGAAGTTTTGCATCCAAATAGACTAGGATCCCAAAAAGCCAGAACATGTAGTAGAAACAAGTCCCAGTGCCTTTTCATTGGCTTCTCAGTCAGCCCCCATTGTCAGCCACATTCAGAGAGTCCGGTTTGATCCCATGCTGGTTCAGTCCCAGTCCAGCTGGCCTTGGTGAGCTCCCATTAGAACAGTGGCACACTGTCTCAGTGGGTGGACCAACCCCTCGTGGTCCTGACTTCCTTGCTCATCTTCTCCCTCCTTCTGCTCTTCATCTGGACCTTGGGAGCTCAGTCCGTTGTTCTGATGAGGGTCTCTGTCTCTATCTCCATCTGTGCCAGACAAAGATTCTATGGTGATATTCAGTGTGACAGTGGGGCAAGGCCAGTTCAGGCACCCTCTCCTCTGCTGCCCAAGGACCTAGCTGGGGACATCCCCATGGACGCTTGGTATCCCCTCTAGAGCCAGGTCTCTTGCCAACCTTAAAATGGATCTCTTAATGTAGACATCTTCTTCCCTGCTCCTATATCCGCCCTTCCTCCATCTCCACTCTCCCATTCCCTCAAGCTCTCTCCAGTCTTTCCCTTATATCTTCACTCTCTCCCTCTCCCTGTCATGAGAAAACTGAGGTTAAGTCAAAAGAGGCAGTTTTCCCTGAGGCACAAAAAACCAATCAGTAATTCCAGTTCAAAACGCACATTACATTTTCTACCTCCTGCTGTGACCCCACTGTCCAGAAAATCAACATGTACAGACTTCATAGGGGATAACTGGACTCGCCAGCAAAGCTGAGTACTGAACGCTAGGAATGATTCATCTGGGAACTTGCTTCTCCTGCTGTTTCAAACCTCTGTTCCTGCTCATTTCATTAAAATAGAGAAACAGCTCAATTTGATAGAGCACACTCTTTTTAGGGCTTAAATAAGTGTCAAGCTGGTTGGGCATGCTTAGCAACTTCCTGCGTGCTCGGGTACACACCAGTTTCATCTGGCTGTGCTTATTCACGTGACAGTCAAGAGGTTTTCAGGCACATAGCACATATTAGCAGAGATGGCTCCTGGGTCCTGGTATTAGAACGCCCAGAGAGATAGGCCATCAAGATGCCGGATCAGGGAGAACTGGAAGGGTGTGCTTGGGGGTAATGAATCCAACCTCATATGGCTGTTTCCATCTGTGTTCCAGGATCTGCATGTGCACAAATTCTTCCATCATTGCCAGCTGATACAGTCGGGCTCGAAAGAAGTTCCAGGGGAGCTCATTAAATATTTAAAGGTAAACGAGCAGCAGCTAGCCGCAAAAGGTTCGCTTTTCGTGCCTTTCTGCCGCTGCATTTTGACATGGAGTAAAGGACCAGACAAACAGTTGAAAATCCCGTGGGCCCCAGGAGGACACTTTCTTTTTTGTGCTTTTCCAGCAAGTGGCCGCTTAGAAGCAGACAACAGCTATGTTAGGGAGAACATATTAGAGCCCACATTGGACATTATTGCTTAGAAACCTTATGATTTTAGTTGCACAAATGGCTTTTAGGGTCTCGGCTCTTCCTGCTAACTCTCACGGAAAGGAGAACATGCTGGTGGGGGAAGGGCCAGAAAACACTTTTTCTTGTCATGAAGTATGAGATGGTTCTGTACCCGCTAGGGGGAGACTACCACGAGGGCCCGCTGAAGATAGAAACATTGTCTGATCGTGGCACAGGGGAGGGAGTCTTAGGGAGTCTTTAGGATACCACACTGTAGCGGACAGAGAACCTAACACTTGACTTATTCACTCGGTGCTGCTGCGGTGTGCAACCTAGGACCCGACTAGCAGTGGTTGCTTGCTTTGTTGCTACCTTAGTAGGTTAGCTGCAGAAAATCTGCGCCATTTTGAGCTGAAGACTCTCCAGGGTCTCCCTAACAGTGACTTCAGGAAACCCTTCCTTTCAGACAGATAGGATGGCGTGAGACAATGTATGGGTCTGGAATCGTAAGCTGGTCTACTGTCACAGAGCCGTCATTAACTAGGTCTGTGATTAACCTTGACCAGGTTGCAGAGCTTCTCTTAGTTGTTCACGGGGAGAAGAGTAATACCCATTGGTCACGAGTCTTAAACAAGGCAGCTCATCTGCTGGCTTGTAATTGTTCATGACACACACCTTCTGGAAAGCAGGCACCAGGGGTCTAGCCAATAAAACTGTATGTCTTGTCAAGGAGCTTCAGGTCTTGTGGAGGGAATGAGCATAGAAATGAGCAGGTAGAGATGTCACGTGATGATTAGAGACGCTGTAGAGTAGCAGTTCTCAATTTCTAAGTCACAGCCCCACAGGGGTCGCGAATCAGAAATCCTGCATATCGGATATTTACGTTGCAGCTTACAACAGTAGGAAGATTATAATTATGAAGTAGCAATGACAATGTTAGGATTGGGGGTCACCATAACATGAGGAACTATATTAAAGGGTCGCAGCATTGGGAAGGCTGAGAGCCACTGCCCTAGAGAAAATAGAAGCAGTGAGACCGAACAAGGAAATGAGCTAGACTTCTGTCCTACAGAGGCCAGAGAGGAGGCCTCTGGTAATAGGATATTTAGGCAGCAGCTTAAAGAAAGATGGCAGCCAAGTGCATGGCTGAGGAAGAGCTGGGAACAGCCGGCAGCAGAGTCCCTGAGGAACGTGGCTTGGTGGGGCAGGAAGGGCTGTAGTCTGGCTGGTGCGCAGAGCGGTAAGGCCTGACCTTGAGGCAGCTGGGAGCCTCAGAGGCTGGAGTGAGGGCTTTTATATATATATACACAATTCCGATAGGAAGCCTTGAAGGCATCTGACAAGTGTAATGGCAATGATTTGCCTTTTGTTCTTTTGCTGTTGTTGTACTGTAACTTGAACCCAGGGCCTCACACGTGCCAGGTACTTAAACACCAGACCATGTCACTATCGGCCCACTTTTTCATATTTTGTATGTGTGCACGCTTATGCGTGCGGGTACCTCTTTGTGTAAGGGTGTGTAGACACAGGGGTGTGCAAACCAGAGGTCAGCTTGGGTTTTGTTTCTCAGGAGCTATCTTCCTAGTCTCTCAATACAGAGTCTCTCACTGGCCTTTGGCTTACCAAGTCAGCTAGGCAGGCCAGAGAACCCTCATCCCTTACCAGGAATCACAAGCTGGCAATACCATGTCTGGATTTTTATGTTCTTACTGGAGATCAGAATCAGGTCCTCATGCTTGGCTGGCAAGCAATTTATCCACTGCGCTATCTCCTCAATCCTATATTTTATTTTCTAATTTCAAGACATCCTTACTAAGTTGTCCAGGCTGACCTTTAAACTCACTATCTAGCCCAGGTAGGCCTTGAACTGCCGATACTCGTGTCTTATCCTCCCATACTGGACTGGGTCTAAAGAATCAGAGCTTCTAGGTCAGGCTTGGCTTTAGTTTTTATAGTACTATTCTGCCTGCCGTATAAGGATGTTCAGTTTTGGTTCAGGAGAGTTGATCAATCAGTAGTTGCTTTTGGCCTTAAGCGGTATACCAATCATGTAACTTTTAAATTCAGTCCTGAGTACTATCTCAGAAGAGTCCAACTATATGGACGAATGGTTTATCTATTAAGGTCATTGCTTTGCCTTCTGGGGGGAACTTTGTGAGAATTTTTACAGAGCTGTATGGGAAGCAGCAGCATCTTCAAATACTGGTATTCTTCAAATTTGACAAAATGTACCCTGGTATTTGTTTTTAAGGGTGTGGAATGGCTGATCTCTGTACAGTGTGTACACGCCCTCTGGTGGTAGTAAGTGAAATGGCATGTGATTGCGAAAATGGTGTGGAAATGATTGTGCAGAGGTTTCTCTTTGAGGATGAGAAAACAGAAGTCTAAGGAGAACTGATGTGCCTGCAGTGCTCGAGCTGGTTGGCGGCTGAGCCGAGCCTGTGACACATCTCTTGATTCCTGGTCCCATGAGCATCCCCACAAACCTTTCTATCTGTTGTCCCTGTACAAGGCGGTTTCATGAGTTGATTTATTCTTTGAGTTTTGGTGTGTATTTAGTAGCTCTGTGTGTGCTATGGGGCTTGCAGTGCAGACTAGCTTAGAAATATCGTCAGTATGGGGATTACAGCCTTACAGCCTCACCAAAGACAAGCTAGCAACTTCTTCATAATCCAGAGGATCATGGAAAGACATATGTGATGAGCTGTTCCATGTCTGGTGCAGACTACAGATATGAAATAGTCAGGTCATTGAGAAGCCACTGTAGAATAGGGACTTCCATTTTGCCTTGCCCTCTGTTGCCTTTTATTTAGTCAACCATTCACCAGACACTTATTATGCCCCTGGTGTGGTATTGTTCGGGGTGCTGGGAATATAACTTGGAGAAATTCAGACAGGCCTAGTTTTGTTGAGGGAGGGAGATTATAGCTAAGCTACAGGGAAGCTGAGTACTATGAAGAAAAGAATAGGTTAATGGGAATTAGGGCGACCAGAAGTATATTCATTCTAAGTAGGGAAGGGCTGTCTGAAAATGGGCCAGTTTCGGGCTGAAAAGACTGTGAAGTGAGGCAGACAGTCACAGGTGATGACAGACTCTTACAGCAGCCGCGCATGCCCTCTACAGGCACGTTTGCAGGAAAGCAAGAAGACAGCGTAGATGGAACACCCAGTGGGGTGCGAGGCTACAGAGAAGCAGAGTGTTCCGAGTGTGGAAGGTCCACGATGGCCTTTGCTTACTTTGTTTGTTTTGTTTTTAACAAGAGAGCGATGGCATTATCTAGTTGGCATTTCAAAAGGGATACTCTGGCTGCTGTTCAGAACAAATAACAGAAGAGCTGTCTGAGCTCCATCGGGCATGGAAGGGCTTATCTCGTCTGCCTGCTGTTTCCCTTCTGCTTATCTCATGTTCTCTACCCCTCGCAGCCCAGGCCACTTCTTTTGTACATGTTGTACACGTGCCTGTCCTCCTATTTGCTGGTTGTACTGCAGTGACTCAGTTTTGTGTCTTTACCCCCTTTAGACAGTGAACTGCTTAATGGTAGTTGTGTTCAGGGCATTTTTGGTCGCCCCCTGCTGTTTGACTGTTGTAAGTACACTCAGTACCCCTTGAGTGAGAAAATGAAATGGCTTCACTGAACTGAGGATTTTGATCTGCCTTGGATGAGTAATTAGGATGTGGGTAAAGTCGTGAAGAAGGACAAAAGGAAGGAAAGCAGATGATATATTTCAAGACCAGCACTTATGTCTCGATTCGGTTTCTGAAGAACAGTAATCAGCTTTAAGGTTCAAAATGTAGGCTAGGTCTTCAATGCATTCAACTTAATTCCATCGATCAGGATTTCCCAGGTTCAGCACTATTGACATGTCGGGGATGATAGGTCTTTGTTGTAGAATGTTTATCAGAACTATAGGCCTCTACCCAGTAGAAACCAGCGGCACAGATGCACCCAAGTTGTGATAGCCAAAAATATCCCCAGACATCACTAAACCTTCCACAGAGACCGTGTGACTCCCGAAGGAAAGCCATTGCTCACAGTAATGGGAAGACATCACAACTGTTCTAGAGGGCTGAGGATGTAGGTCAGCAGGACAGTGCTTACCTAGAGTGTGGGAAGCTGTGCTACATCTTCAGCACCCAGAGGAAAAAGAAAAAGAAAAACATCTTGGTAGAAGGTAGTCTAATATCATCCGTGCTTCAGGGGAGTGGACAATCACTTTGGAAATGTGTGCTGGATATCCTGAGAACGCGAAGAAACTGTCCAGGGCGTAGCCTGAAAGGGGGCAGCAGTAGGGAGGAAGAGAGAGAGAGAGAGAGAGAGAGAGAGAGAGAGAGAGAGAGAGAGAGAGAGAGCACAAATGAAGGAAACCTTGGAAGGATAACCCTGTGTGCTGCCTGGGGCTTGTCAGCCTGCCCCATGAGCCTGATGGGAGAGAAGTTACATAGAGGCTTAAAGTCTTTGTGGGACTAATTGAGATACAGATGATGGAGGCCTGAAAGGGAGAGAGGCATGTGAGCATATAAAGATAGAACAAAAGTAAAGGAGACCAAGAAAGAGAAGCGATGAGTTCCCTTAAGTAGGGTGGCTTGGCTTCTTCATCATTGTGTTTCTCGAAGCACTTCATACAGAACTGATGTCAAAAATTCTCGGCAAAGTTGGATTTTCTTTTTGCTCGGCTGATGGAGTGAATGTCATGGAAAGAAGAAGGAAACGTAGCAAACGGTTGCTGTAACACTTCTATGTATACATGAACATACAGTATATGGCAACACTTCACTTGGATGTTTGTAACACCCATCAGCAGAGATAGAATGCAAGCCTGTGAAATAAATGCATGGATTAGAAGAATGTCAGAGGCCTGGCCGGATGGCTCATAGGGAAAAGGTAGCAAGCCTGACCGACGTTCTGAGTTGGATTTCTGGGATCCGTATAATAGAAGAGAGAACTGACTCCTCCAAGTTCTCCTCTGACCACACCCATGCCCTGTGGCACATAAGCTCCTACGTGCACACACACGCACAAACACTCACAAAGGAAAATGTCATAAAAATTGAAAAGAATGTTCAGGTGCAAGACTGTTTCATAGCTGATGTGGGATAAAGCAAATTGCATATACATGTGTTCTTTCCTGCGGCTCATTTAACTTCCCATCAGGTTACCTGGAGGCCACGGTTGTCTTAGAAAGCATATAGAATGCAGGAGACTTGCTTGGAGGCAGATCTTTCCAACCCCCCCCCCCTCCGATTTAGCCTAAGTCGGTTGTCTTCTCTTCAAAGCCCATAAGTAATTTGTACTTGCTAGCTTTATAGCTGAGTATTCATGTCAAATAAGGTCATGGAATCCGAATAGCAAAATAAAGGGGAGCATTAAGTCATTATCAGGTCCCCTGTCTCAGAAGCTCCCGTTTCCTCAAGCTGCTAGTCTAGTTGATATACCGCTCATTACTTAATTTTCTTATTGTTTCACATTTGCAAATTAGATCATATTTCTGTTTGTTTCCATAACTAATAATGACTTATTTTAGTGTTTGCATGCCATGGAGATCCAAGTCATGATACAGTTTCTACCTGTAATTCTTATGCAACTCTTCCGAGTTCTCACAAACATGACCCATGAAGATGACGTTCCCATCAACTGCACCATGTGAGTTTCGGTGTTACAATGAAAGAAGCTATCTGCTTCAGGTCTTTCTGCTTTTTGTCGTGGCTATGAACTTCCCTCTTAGAACTGTGTTTGTTGATTCCCATTGGTTTGGTCATGTTGTCCCATTGTCACTTGTCTGAAAGATTTTTTTTTTTAATTTTCCTTTGGATTTCTTTCTTTCTTTGGAAAGTTTTGAAATTAACTGTATTATAAAAGCTTACAAATAAAATAAACAATACGTGACTAAATGAACCAGACCCAAAGTCTGTACATCTCGGCAAACTTCTATGCAGTCATAGTAGCCGTACATAAGGGAAGCTGTGGAACTTCCCATTGGATTTTACACTTTCAATATTTATGATATTTTTATGCACTCAATGATCACCAAAACCAAAAACTCCGTGACAGAATTAGAACTAGGAAAACAATTAGCCCTATACCCGCTTTCAGAACTTGTGTTTATTTCCTGTGTTAAGTCCTTTCTAATCCTCTAATAGTCTTGTTATACTGAGTCCACAGGCATATTCGGTTACATATATACACATGCTATGGCCTAAGTTCCACATATGATAAGAGACCATGTGGGTGTTTTCTGAGATTGTGCGACCTCACTTAATATTATACATTCTAAGTCCATTCATTTTTCCTGCAGTTTTACTTTTCTTTCTCTCTTTCTTTTTCTTCTCTTTTCTTTGGTTTTTTTTTTTTGGCTAATTGTTCAGAACATGATGTTTACTTTCTAGGTGTTTCCATTTTCCACACTTTCTTCTCATGTTGATTTATTTTGACATAGTGTGGTTGAAAACTGTACTTGGCATGATTTCAATCTTCTTAAATCTTGTTAAGACTTTTTGAATAGCCTATTATATACTCTATCCTGGAGATTATTCTATGGGCATGTAAGAAGAATGTGTCTTCTTTTGCTGTTGAATGAAACGTGTTCTGTATATGTCTTTTAGATACATTTGGTTTAAGTATAGTTCGAGTCAAATATTTACTTCTCAGTTTTCTATCTGGCTGACCCATCCATGTTGAAAATAAGATATTGAAACCCTACACTATTGCATGCACTCTTATTTCCTGCTCCATGCCTGTTTATAAGACAAAGAAATTTCAACTGACCTTTCTCTAGCCACGTTCTCTACCTGTGTTGTTCAATAAAGCAGTCACTCACCACATTTGACACTAGAAGTGTGGCTAGATCTTCTGGGGAAGGACTAGTTAATTGTAGTTCATTTTAGTCTTAACCAATATAGCCATACATGGCCAGTGTTTCTCCTACTGGACATAATGTGTCACTAAGCCATGAATTTTGACTTTGAAGAATAAATTATTTCTGTATGAAAACAAACAAGGATACATTGTAAGGTGGAGGGTAAAAACACACTTGCATTTCAATGAAAATAGGAGGGAGACTTTTTAAAAAAAATGCTGAGCTCAGTCCTAGATGTCACTGGCTTTGCTGCTTCTACAGTTGCCATAGCCTCTTTCCCTAGACCCTAGGCTGTGTGCTATGTGCCCAACTCTGCGGCCAAGAACGGTCCAGTTGAAAATGTAAGAAGCATTATTCTAATATAATGGTTCTCAGCATGCACTCCCCAGATCAGCAGCCAGCAATGGTATCCTCAGGAAGCTTATCAAAATGCTAATCACCGAACTTTACCTCAGCCCAGCAAAGTCAGAAACACCAGGCAAGGAGCCAGGCAATCTGTGAAGATGCCTTCCCGGTGACACTGATGTTTGCTGAAGTGCACAAGGCACAGCTAGTCTCTTCACCTCACCTCCAACTACCATATTATTTTACCTCCTCTGTCCCTCTGTTCCTCTTCGACGGTTTTCATGTTGTCTTTTGTTCGTTTCTTTGTTTTTTCTTTGTTCTTGTTGTTGTTGAGACAGTAGCCCAGCCAGGACTCAGACTCATGGCGATCCTCCTGCCTTAGCCTCTCAAGTGTTATAAGATTACAGGTATGCACCACCTCTCCCAGCCACTTGATCTTTCTTTTCTGTTCCTTTTATCCTCACTGGAAGGGATTTCAGTATTTACTTTGCTTGAGCTCTTTCACAACATAGGGCTATGCCCATGTTTTAAGTGACTACCCGGATTTAGAAAGGAGACTAAACATCCAGGCTGCCTTTGAACCAGGAAGTGCATTTTACAAGACTCTGAAGTGCATTAGGCAACGGACTCTTGTGGCTCTAAGCTAGGGAGCGTCACCTCTTCTGTTACCCCCCCCCCCTGTTGTCTGGGCATCTTGTTGTTTTGATTTGGTTCTTTTCTGTGTTAGACTTGCTCTTATCTGATTGTCACACTATAGAAATTAGTTGACCCGCTGAGTTTCCTGAATGTCGTTTCAGGGTTCTCTTACACATTGTGTCCACGTGCCATGAAGAAGGCTTGGATAGCTATTTAAGATCCTTCATAAAGGTTTGTGGAGTAAAGCCCTCTTGCTGGATGTTTTGCCTGTTTCCCAGGATAGTCGTATTTGATAGTTCATTTGGTTCTGTTTGCAGTATAGCTTCAGACCTGAAAAACCAAACACTCCTCAGGCCCAGCTGATACACGAAACCCTGGCTACTACCATGATCTCAATATTGAAACAGTCTGCAGATTTCTTATCGATAAACAAACTTCTAAAGGTAAGGATGGAAGACACACTGAAAATACATCAGCCACCACATACTTGCTGGTCACCTTCTGTTTCAATTTTCATTTATCCTTTTCGTACTGGACACACCTTCATTCTATTACATTGCGCATGTACCCTTTGCAGCCTTCTTCCTCCTCCATATACACCCATTGCCCTCAACTGAATGTGTAAAAGATCATTTCAGATGAGGCAGAATCTTGTATCTGTTACAGTGGACCTATTTCTGCACCTGGGGCTACCTATGTCTCAGCTCTGGGCCACTATTCATGTCTGAGTTGAAATATTTGACAGTATTGATGGCAGGTAGTAGGCACTCTATAAATAGTAGCTATTGATCTCATTATTTTTACTATCTCTTTAATTGGCGATGGAATTATGGGCCTTTGGGGATGTATTGGCTAGAGATTTGATGCTAGCTTTCAAATTACATGATATAGGAAACCATATAGATCATGTAAGCTGTGCCAGTACTGTACCACAGCCCAAAATGTTTCTCTAAACCAAGTGTAGGCAGCAGTCAGATTTATTATTTGATGTATTTGGGAAAGAGGGGCAAGAGAGAAGGGGACACGAGAGGTCAATGGGGGTGAATATGATCAAAATACATTATATACATGTATGAAAATGTCATTAAACCCATCTAATATATGATTAATACATGCTAATAAAAACTTTAAACATTAACTGTAGAGGATTTAAAAGAAGTACTAAAGATAATTAAAAGGTAGTTTGCCTTTATGCCCAATCACGGCTGTCCAAAACAATGTCAGGGGTAAAATAATCCTGTCCTGCGAAGCAAACCTTTCGATTCGCCCACTGAATGTGGTTAGTTGGCCTTGAAATTTCAGTATCGTTTTTTCTGTCTGAAAAAGTATTCTATGAGACCTTGATAGTGAACTGAGATCACTTGAAAGTGTTATCAAACTTCAGAGACAAGATTTCTACTGATCTGTCAACATTTTCAAAGCTTCGAGTATATGGGTAACAGTTAAGACTTGTGTGTTTGTTTTCCAGTACTCATGGTTTTTCTTTGAAATAATTGCAAAATCCATGGCCACATACTTGTTGGAAGAGAATAAAATTAAGGTAAGTAAGCTCAACAATAACTTCTTGATTAATTAACATTAATTATCTCTGAGACAGCCTGTGGTCCAGGCTGGTCCGAAACCTGCGCTCAACCTGCCAAGGGCTTGGGCTATAGACCTGAGTCACCACATTAGGCTTATTTTAATTTTAATTTATAAATGATAATGTTTACATATTTATGAGGCTAACATGTAACAAATAGAAAGATAACTTTACACATAGTAATAATATACAAATGCTCTTTTATTCTAAACGATTCTTTCCCTCAACTTCTCCAGTGTTGGTTATTAAAAACAATGGACGCTTTGCATTTCTTTGTGATTTAAAAATGTCAATGTTGAGGAGCTGGAGAGATGGCTTAGTGCCTGCTGCTCTTCCCGAAGGCCCAAGTGTAGTTCCTAGAGCCCATGTTGGGCAGGTCCTAACCACCTGGTACTCCAGCTTCAGAG
This sequence comes from Microtus pennsylvanicus, assembly GCF_037038515.1. Taxonomy (NCBI): domain Eukaryota; kingdom Metazoa; phylum Chordata; class Mammalia; order Rodentia; family Cricetidae; genus Microtus; species Microtus pennsylvanicus. The sequence goes on along the minus strand of NC_134601.1, from coordinate 56,448,503 downwards.
AATAAGATACTTCCTTTGGCCTTGGCAGGCACCCCCTTCCCCCTGAAATGTATGCATAAGTACAATAAAATATTTAAAGAAAATAAAAGTTTGATGAAAAGATTCAACTAGAAAAAGTCGCAAATCAGACACATTCTTTCTACTAGAAAGAAATACAGTACAAATAAAGTTTCCAAAGAATTTTAGGCAATTAGATATATTTCCAAAGCATGGTAACATGGTATGTCCATTTACTTATTTTGTGTATTTTAATCATCATCATCATCTTTATCTTCTTTTCCTCCCGCTCCTTCTTCCCCCTCCTCCTCTTTCTTCTTCCCTCTCCTTCTCCTCCCCCTGCCTTCTTCTCCTTCTTTGTTGTTGTTATGTGTGTATCATGTGTGGGTGGGACCCCATGTGAGCTGCAGTGCATGTGTGGAGGTCAGAGGTCAACTTCGTGGAGCTGGTTCTCTCTTTCACTACATGTGGGTTCTGTGTATCAAATGCAGATCACCGGGTCTGCCGAGCAAGCACTTAACCACTGAGCAGTCTCAGAGGCTCCTCTTGTTTTTCCATTTTGGTTTAAAGGTACATGTTGAGAACTCTTGATCTGAAATGCTTAGAACCAGAAGGGTTTCAGACTTCAGACATTTTCAAAGTTTGGAATATTTGCATATACATAATGAGATAGGCATCTTTGGTACAGGACACATGTCTAAACATGAGACTCATACATGTGTCATGGATACTTTATACACATAGCCTGAGGATAATTTTATGCGCTATTTTATATTTGCATTTGTGTTTTGACTTCAGCCAGGCACACAACATCAGGTGTGGAATTTTCCATTCGTAGTGTTGAGTCAAGTCTCAAAACATTTCAGGCTTGAGAGCACTTAAGATTTGAGATGTCTCAATTAGAAATACCCAACTCGTACATAGAAGATTCTTAGTTACAGAAATCATAATGGTCAGGCATTCGAAATGGCTAGGCATGCAAAATAAAATAAAAAGTCATCGCATAGAACTTTCATAGAGTAAGTTGACTGAAACCATGACAACACACTTAAAGTGTGTCCCAGAAAATAAAATAAAAGCGGAGATGTGCCTACATCCACGGTTGGGCTATATCTACCCATACTATACTTAATGATAATTTCAGGCACTTCTATTATTAGAGAATCAAATGGTTCCTATAACTTTAGGGTCAAGAATAAAGTATACTTTTAACAATTAGTGATGTCATTTTTAGTTGAGAGAAAAATTGTACTTCCGTTTAAAGCCGCTTCCATGATGGTGCATGCTTGAAAGTAAAATGGCAGTTGATTTAGTCTGACCTTTTTAAACTCTCTTTTTCTATTTGTATTTAAGCTTCCCAGGGGCCAGAGATTTCCTGAAGCATATCACCACATCTTACATTCCCTGCTTCTTGCAATAATTCCCCATGTGACCATTCGCTATGCAGAGATTCCTGATGAGTCCCGAAATGTGAATTATAGCTTGGCCAGCTTCCTAAAGGTAAGTTGAAGGCAGTCAAAATATGTTAAGAATCTCCTCTTCACTGATAGGGTCTGGAAAGCCAAAGGAACCAGTTTTCCTTTTTTTTCCTGAAAAAGGTGGATGCTTTAGGTTATTTTTTTTCCATCGCTAAGGATTAAACATAAGCTCTCTGCATGCTGGGCAAACGCTACAGTGCTTAGCTGTATCCGCAGCCTCCAGCTAGGTCTTTGCAAGGCTGTTGAAATAACTCTTTGGACTGACTGATGGATCAGCTCAGTCACGTGTGCTCGCCCTCCCACTGAAGTTAAATAAGAGGCTGACTGAGCCAGAAGCCAGCTCATGCTTATTTCACAGACGTTTAAAAAATACAACAAATGTTAAATGGACTGCTGTTAGGTGGGGCAATCGCTGTCGCCCCAGTCAGGCCCCACCAACCTTCATCATATCCCTGACGTTTAAAGATATTTAAATCACTTTTGGGTTCGTGACTTTCTCTGACGTACGTACGTACGTACGTACGTACGTGTGTGTGTGTGTGTGTGTGCGCGCGCGCGCTATACATGTGCAGGTGCAGGCACTGAAGTTGAAGCAGCCCATCTATCAGTTACTGCCCTGTTCCTCTGTTCCTTTGCAACAATATCTCTCAGTGAACCTGGAGCTAACTAGGAGGACCGTCTCAAGCTCTAACTAGCTTCCTGTCTCCTGCACCCACCGTGGCACTGGGCACTAGGGTTACAGGGATGCCCATGCCCAGCTTTTTATGTAGGTGCTTGGATTCTAACTCATACTTGTGCTGCACGCGCTCTTACCCACTGAGCAGTTTCTCCTGCCCAAAATGTTCAACTTTTGAAATAAAGGTACCTGTTGGCTGTTGTCAACACAGGGTACATGTCACTAATGCATATGCATAAAACTTGTTAGCTTTGCTCAGTGAGGTTCTTTTGTTTGAGAGATGTCAGAAATCCCCATATTTACAAAGGATGATAATTTTTACTTTCTGTTATTATCATAGATGGGGTATGTATTTATTTACATATCTTATTTTGAAAATTATGAAGTTGAGGACTTTAAGTCTTGAGTCCATTGATAATTTACTTTACTCTTTTTCTTTAAGGTCAACCAAAACTCTGACAGCTGTTCTCATATTGTCTGTAAAAATGACATCCCCTTTGTGTACATGAAATTTCAAAATTGTTTAAAGTCATCATAAGAGACATGTAAAATGGCAAATCTAACCTTCCCTCCTTTTTTTTTTAAATAGCGCTGCTTGACGCTCATGGATAGAGGATTTGTTTTTAATTTGATAAATGACTATATATCGGGATTTAGCCCCAAAGATCCTAAGGTAAGTTCTAAGGACATTAGAGCTTGAGGTCAAAGATGACAGTTATACTCTCTTCTGGAAGATTCAGAACTGCTCTTTTGTGTACTTCGAGTGTTGTCAAATGCAAGGACTACTGTTGGACATTGTTGAGGAATCCCCAAGATCACCCACAGGTTCAACAGTTTACTAATAGGATTCAACATATAGTTGTAATTCTGACGAACGCTCATTGCGGTGATATATATGGCTACTCAGCAGGGTCAAGAAAGGCAAAGGCATCAAGTGGAGTGTGCGATGATCCCATGAAGCCTCCCATACTCTCCCCCTCTTGCGAAGGCATACTTCCCATAGGGGCGAGAATGCAATTAGAAGACTACGACACTTCTCTTTAGAGTTTAGGGTTCTTTGAGACTGACCCAACTGTGCTGATGGGGAATGAAGAAACCACAGACACACCTACAGAAAACATGGGATTGGGTGAGCCATGCACTCTGATAGAAACGCACCAGAAGTCCAGAAGCTCAGTATATTATTATATACAGCTGAATGGGGAGGCAGGTTATTGTATACAACTGATGGAGGAAGTGGGGTGGTCACTGAAGGGGGACAATCTCAGGGGTCAATCATACAGGTTGTATCTGTAGGGGAATATGAATCTGTCGTTGATACTTCTGCACACATCTCTGTACTATGGCCAGGGAAAGGTCTTGCCATTCCCCCAGCCTGGCCCAGGAAAGCCTCTGCTATTCCTATGGGTCTGCATCCCTGGGGTCTTTTGACATGCTGTGTGTATGCCATGAATGCTCATACATGCTGGGGTACACTCACTTCCCACAGTTCTTACCGGGGAGCTGTTTTTGTATTGAAGCACACAAGAATTCTAGACTAGCAGAAAGGAAAACAAAACAGGTGTTCACCATAAACCACATTGTTTGTAAAAGGGCCTGGCAGACTGGCACCAAGAATACACCCTTATCTCATAGGGAAAATTTCAAAATCCCTTTTCTCAGATGCCAGCCAACATCAGTGTTGCAACAGGCCTTTTCAAATCTGCCACTCTTGGGCTGGCTATGTTAACGCTTTCCTGGACAGATTGCACCTGCCTGTATACTTTGGAAGATAAACACATTGGGGAATTAAGGATCTTTTTTTTATTCATCAAAAAAATAAATGCCTATAAAATGACATGATATATAATTTACCATATAGGTTCTTGCTGAATACAAGTTTGAATTTCTCCAAACAATCTGCAATCATGAACATTACATTCCTCTGAACTTGCCAATGGCATTTGCAAAACCAAAGCTACAGAGAGTTCAAGGTATGTATTTGTATTTTCCATTATTTGGGATTGTTTTTTCTTCTGTGATAGTACTAGTGTAGCATAATGTTTTCTGATGAAACCAGATAACTTGACAGTAATTAGAATTGCTACTATCTGAGGATAGCTTCATTGATGGCATTCTGCATTTCCTTCATTGTAACTATGAAAATATTGGATGTTACATACATTGTTGCTAAAACACAAATGTCAGACACTGGTAAAATTTCTCTTTATAATAATATTATATTGAATTTTATTTAAGACTAAGTAAAAAAGTATGTGAATGCATTTCGGCCAAAAGCATCAAAAATAAATATAAAAAGTAAAATGATAACTCGCATGTACTAAATTTATGAAATGCCTCAGTTTTAATCTCCATTGCTAGTTTTATTGAATGCTTCTTTGTTGTGTAGCACTATTCTTATGTTATTATGTTTTTTATTTGTCCCTTTTCTTTTCATATATTAATTAGATTTTTTTTCATTTGCGGTGGACCGTTTGACTTCAGTAGGTAGGTTTAACTCGGTTCACTCTAAAGTAGTATGCTGTGTTTAAACACAATTGATTTGATGAATGGCCAAGATGAATGGGGGCTTTGTTTGTTTTTCAAATCCTCCCTAGCCAAAGTGAGCCTTTAATTTCTTGTACCCCAAAATCGTAAAAGCTTGTTAGTCTCAAAATAAGCTTCAGTGTCGTCTGGAGTGAGTTTTCAAATATCTGCCCGTAGAAAGCAGCTTCCTCTGCTGCAAAGCAGCTTGGAGACAGGGGATGAGCTGAGTATCTGTTTTAAGTGTTTGTCACCTCTCTCCGCCTTGCTGCTTTCTCTGTCACCCTGTTGGCCACAGTCTTGAAGGTGTGGTTGAAAACACCAAATTGGATTTATTCAAGTCACTGAAGCATAAAATCAATTGTCATTTGCAAACTCTACCCAGATAAGTCCACCTTGGTTATTCAATGCTGTCCTTGAATCTAGAACACGATTGGAATTCACAAAAGAGCACGACAGTGCAGGAGAATCATATGCCGTGGTCTTTAGAGAAGTCTCTACTCAGACCTAGTGGTTGTAGAAATGGTGAAATGATAGCCAGTAAAACTGGAGGAACATTTCAAGACCACAGTACCACTATCTAACTCCCCCATTACTAGGTTGAGCATGAGTGGCTAATGCTCCGCCCATATTTTTGATAATGACAAGGAAGTTAGGGGGAAGAATTGGACAGGGCATCGGGATTTGGAGTTAAATTGGACAATGTACAACAATTCAAAATCCTAACTGGATATACTGCATTACATTAATTCTGAATCAACCAAAAGGAAAAAAAAAAGAAATGAAAGGCATTTTCTTCAGCTTTTTGCTTTATCTAAAATAAAGGAAAATATAATCTCCTATAGAAATTACTAAATTTGATCCTAACCTCCTCTAAGTTACGATAAGGCAAGTCTCCCGCATAGAATTAATGTGTAGGATTTAACAGAGATAAAACGACCTAAAGTGGAGGGAAAGATACAGTTTGCAGTGGTGATTTTATAAAATGGAAGGTCTGTATTTGTGACTGTGATGAAGAATTGATGTGAGTGTGGTGATGAATTGATGTGAGATGTGGTGGCTCTTTGTATTATCATTGTGTCTACTATGGATGTTCAGGCTGATATGTAATGATCACTGCAACAATCAATAATACTGTTGGGATGATGGGGTTGTCTGGTTTGTCTTCTTTTCTCTCTTTATAAATATACATAGATAAGGAAATCAAGCATTAGTCTAGAAAGTTGAGCCTATAGTCAAAATGAGAAATGTGTTAAAATATTGCAAAATATAGAATTATTTCATTCTAGTTTCTATTGTAGGAGTATTAAGACTTCAAACAATTTAGGGGAGAATGTATCTTCATGACCATCTTGCTAACTGAAATAATCATTAAAACAATCATCTATCCCTAATTAGAAGTGTTCTTATTTAGTAAAAATTTTGCATGCTCATTTTATACTATAGAGGAATTGTTCAGATTGATTAATAATAAAATTAAAGTTTTTGCCAGCATGACCACATAATTAAATGATAATTATAGTATTTTAATTGTCTAATAACAAATTTTGTATATTTATTAAAAGTTACAAATTTTATTGTACTGCAGATTCCAATCTTGAATACAGTTTATCAGATGAGTATTGCAAGCATCACTTCTTGGTTGGTCTACTTCTGCGGGAAACCTCCATTGCTCTTCAAGACAATTATGAGATCAGATATACAGCTATCTCTGTCCTAAAAAATCTTTTGATAAAACATGCATTTGATACTAGATACCAGCACAAGGTGAGGATGTCTATACAGTTCTTGGGAGCACATTAGTAAATTTTTCTAAGAGTTTTGATTCAAGATGATGTTTACAGTGAGGAAAAAGGTATGAATATCAATGAAAAGGTATTTGTATAAATAAGGTATTTTTCCATTTCAGGCAATTACATTTTTTAAAATACCGTGCAATAACTTGAAGAAAAACATTTTCTCAAATCATTTTTTAATATTTTGATGCCAGGTAGGGAACAAGCCGTGGTTCTGCATATAGTGACATATATTCTACCACTCAAACCATATTTTAAATTAACATATATAAAGGTCTCTGTTTATGTGACAATGAGTTAGGTTGCTTATTTTTCTTATATTTACTGTAAATATTAGGACCAGTCAAACTCTCTCATGATTTACTCCATAAATTAAATAGGATGTTTGTAAAGTCATACAGAGACTAGAGAGATAGGTCAGGAGTTAAGAATGCTTGCCGCTCTTGCAGAGAATTGCAGGTTGGTTCCTAGTACCCACATCTGGCAGCTTACACCACCTGTAACTTCAGTTACGGGGAGATCACACACTTCTAGCCTCCAAGGGCACCTGTGCTCACGTGAACATACACACACATACCTAAAAATCACCATACAGAGTTGTACCATGAATATACTGTCAAATACTGTAATGTCTCTAAATAAATGTGATATTGATGTGTTTAATAAGACATTAAGTTATCATGTATAAAATATATAACATGATTTTTTCTTTATACTAAAAAGATTTGTTATGATAGTATTTTACTGTCAGTAGCCATGGATGTGGCTGTAAATCTTACATACATTTAACATCGACCATAGCACTGGTTGCTGTCTGTTACTACTTTAAATATGTCTTTAAATGTCATTAATATTGCAATTTAAGGGCATGGAAAATTAAACTACAGACTGAGTTTAATTAACCCTAAGTTATTTCTTTGGTATTGAGTGACTCAAAAAATATAATATTTCATGTTTGATAATACATCCTTTACTTTTTAACATTCAAATGTAAATTTGAATATAAATTGTTACTGTAATTAATTTGAAAAGCTAATTTGTAGGTAGAATTGTTTCTACAATTTTCTCATCTGTTGTGTTTTTTTAGTTACCAAGATTTTTTTTTATTTGTAAATATTGCCTTTCTTTTCATGGTTCTATCTAAAAGTAAATTGACTCTTTCGTTTTGTGATATAAATTATTTTTACTGTAGATTGTGATATCTTTTCAAATTATAAATAGCAGCCAGGCGGTGGTGGTGCACGCCTTTAATCTCAGCACTCGGGAGGCAGAGGCAGGCAGATCTCTGTGAGTTCGAGGCCAGCCTGGTCTAGAAGAGCTAGTTCCAGGACAGGAACCAAAAAAAAGCTACAGAGAAACCCTGTCTTGAAAATCAAAAAAAAAAAAGAATACTGATATTGCAAAGAACCTTTTCCTTTATGTTTGAAAGCTCTCACTGGACTCCATATTATGAATAAGTCCAAACAGCAACCAAGTTCATGGACAATTAGTTATAAGATCCATGCCTCTAAATTTTGAAGCTATTAGCTGACCTTTACTCTTTTAATCTGACAGATGGGGCCAATTCCATTCATGTGAATCATATACATATTATTTATCCATGAAGTTTGACTATTTTTCAGAATCAGCAAGCCAAAATAGCACAGTTGTACCTCCCATTTGTTGGACTGCTCTTGGAAAATATACAGCGACTGGCAGGCCGAGATACTTTGTATTCCTGTGCAGCCATGTCTAATTCTGTAAGTGTTAATGTCTTTCTGTTCTGAGTTACATCTTGTTTTACCTAATGCATTTGGGATTGAGGCCATCTGCTATAGGATCTCAACTGTGAGCATGGACTTTTCCGTATACTTCTACATTTCTCCTGCTTTTCCTAGAGCAGTGCTTCTCAAATGATAAGGTGGGGATGTGCTAGAACACAGATCTTAATTCAGTAGGCCCTAGGCTGAGAGAGTCCCTGTGTCTAAAGAGCTTTGGCTGCCTCTGTCTAGTCCAAAGGCTACATTTTGAATAACAAGGTCCAAAAGAATACCACAAATGCCTTGTTTCTAGTTTGTTCCTTAAAATTTGCTGCTAATTAATACACTTTAGTGTTTTCATTTTTCTGGAGAACAAGATGAAAGCATCTTCACTTGCAGAGCTGATATCAGACTCTGGGGTCGAGTCCCTTTGCTTCTCGTTATCCTTGGTAGTTTCTGGTTAGTGTTTCTTGCTAAGTCTCTTTTAGTTTATTACAATGGGGCTAGCTTTCTCTTCCCCTTAGTGCCTGAGACTTATTTCAGGCACTTAAAGGTGACTAACTAGGTTTCTGTTTGTCCTGACAACCTTTGCCCTTAGCAATAGTTAAGCTGTTCTTCCTCGACCTTAGACCTGGAAGGGTTTCTGTTCATCGCTCCTAGTTCTGCCCTCTGGAGACCTATAAACCATTAGTTTCCACCTTCACAGTTTCTCCCTTCCACATATGCCTTCTAACTTTTTCTCCAGGCCAACATATCATTATTTTGTCATTTCTTGTTACAAACCATTTGTTTTCTTGGTTAATGCTTTTGGATACTCTCCCATTTGCCAGTGGCTCTCCTAAATCAATGGTGTCAGGCCAGATGCCAGCACTTGAAAGACTGGGGCAAGATGATGCAAATTTGAGGCAAGCCTGGACTACACAGTAAGACACGCCCTCAAAAAAATGGTGCCCAAATTGTATGCTTTGTATTTGTTGGCCCAGTATAAGCGTTAACTCCTATCCCTCTTCATATTCTGAATGGTCCTAGATCATCTGTGGACTTTGCATCATCACTTCATATAGTTACATGACAGCTTAAACTCTGCTTCATAATATAATCTGGAAAATTTTTCCCTGTAAAATGTCCCTGATAATTTTGAAAAACACTCCTAAGTTCCTGAGAAAGAGCTTTTTAAAGATCAGTTAAGGGCACATTTTATTTTCATTTTTAAATAGTATGTTTATGCATATGTCAGAGTGTGGATTTGTACATGAGGACAGGTGCCTATAGAGACCAGAAAAATGTCAGATGCCCTGGAGCTGGAGTTATGGGTAGTCACCATGGGTGCTGGGAACTGAATTCTGGTCAAGAGCAATTAGGCACTCATAATTGCTGAGCCATCTCTCCAGGCCCATTTGTTTGTTTTCTGAGACAGGGTCTCACTGTGACTGCAGTCTAGGCTGACTTGGAACTTGGAACAATTCACCTGATTCAGTGTCCTGAATGCTAGGCTTACTGGCACACACCACCATCACCGGATGGAAAAGCCACTTTTCAGCTTGAGTGGTAGCTAGCTCTCTTGCTTGTGGCACTTGATGGGGTTAATGAGTAGAGTGTGGATGTAATGTCACTGGCTGTCCCATTGGTCTTTCTTCACACAGCAGTCGTGTTCACTGCACACATTCGACAGTGCTATTTGGAAAGGTTTCACTCTCTGTTCTTTTGCAGCTCATGTTCACTTAGAGACTTCATTACACTTCAACTTCTAGCACTGTCCCTGGTTCCAAGGAACAGAACTGAACAATGTTTAGATTATACCAGTTGCAGCCATCTGATTATATCACTTGGTCAGCGGTTGTGATTACTACAGTAGGCTAGCAGCCATTTTTTTTAAACATGCCACTTAAATACTAAGAACACCTGTGTAATTTCCCAGTGAGCCGTGTTTAAAAGCAGGGTACAGTCTAATTCAGATGTTTTGCCCCAGTTTAAAAACTGGTTAAATGACTCAGGCATCACATTCTGTTACAGGCGTCCAGGGATGAGTTTCCATGTGGCTTTGTTTCACCGACAAGCAGAGGGAGCCTGACCACTGACAAAGACACAGGTAATTAATCTCTTTAAAGATTATGCATAACATGAGGATTTAGAAATGTACCTCTGCTCTTTTTGAAAGATTTCATGATAAAACTATCCATAGCCTGATCTTTCCTGAAGTTTAGTTAAAATATGACTCACACAGGTAGCCACATTTTCTAGTTTGTCTGAGCATGATCAAAAAGGCTAAGTGTAGTGGAAAACTAGGAGATAAAAACAAACAAAACAAAACAAAAACAGTGGTTTCCTTTCCTCTTAACTTTCATCAATATTGGGTAAGACACTTCCTTTTCTAGGTTTGTGTTTGTTTACCTATAGTGCAGATAAGCTGTCTTGTGAATTACCTGGATTTATTATATGACTTCCAAGGAACTGAATTGCATAGCAAATTGTTTTGAGAGGGGAAAATCACTTCACCTTTACTTGTTTTCTTGTGGTGTTTTGATATATGAATTTCACAGTAGAGGACCAGGATCTATTTGCTTTACCACATATTTACTTAAAATAATGTAGCACTTAGTTTTAAAATTATCTTGATGGTTCTTCCTGTTGCTAACAAGAACTTGAACTTTTTTCCAGCCTATGGATCTTTTCAAAATGGTCATGGAATTAAGAGGGAGGATTCAAGAGGTTCCCTCATCCCAGAAGGAGTAACAGGATTCCCAGATCCTAGCAACACTGGTGAAAATGTAAGAACCGAAACCTATAGGATAACCTCGTGACTATACTAAAATCTTTCAAAATAAGCATGCAGCTATCTGGTCTGCTATAGTCTATTTTGGATCTGTAAAATGCATCCCACAATTCTTGACTATTTAGTAGTACCTTCCTTGTAGTAATAAGGGCGGCGGGGCTGCATCCCCAGCACCCTGGCTGCCTGGCTAGCTTATGCCCGAAATAACAACACACAAACTGTATTCATTTAATCACTGCTTGGCCCATTTCTATCTATCCTCTTCTAGGCTAATTCTCACATATTAATTTAGCCCATTTCTAATCATCTGTGTAGCGCCCCTAGGTGTGCTTACCGGGAAGATTCTAACCTATGTTCATCCTGGGTCAGAGCTTCATCGCATGCGTCTGCCTGGGAGCTGGGAGCATGGCGTCTCCCTGAGGCGTCTCCTCCCGAGAGGAGAGCTGTGGGGTCTGAGCTCACTTCCTCTTCCTCCCAGCGTTCTGTTCTGTTTACTCCTCCCACCTATCTTCTAACCAATGAGGGCCAAGCAGTTTCTTTTTATTTAACCAATGACCTTCCTCCATCACTTCCTATCCCTGCCTCAAGATCCTTATGTCACCCAGGCTAGTCTTGAACTCACAGTCTCCTGCTTCCACCACCAATTTACTGCTTTTCAACTGGGGTCTTATTATGTTGCTCAGGCTGATCTCAAATTTCTGGCCTCAAGCAATCTTCCTGTCTCATCCTCTTGAGTAATTACAATGACAGGCAAATACCACAATGCTCAGTTTACCAATAGGGAGTAAAGCAATTATTCTCAAGCAGTCTAACTCTTTACTGTAACCTAGAGGGTAGGTTCCAGTTGAAAATTTCTCAGCTGCCTTGCATTTTAATCACAACATATCAGCGTAGGGCTGATTCAATCTTGCCTTTTAGAAAATAACATTTATTAATTAAAAAATTTCATTTATTTTACATATCGACTAGTTTCCCCTACCTCCTCTCATTCCATCCACCCACCTCCCATCTACTTCCCCTCCCATCTACTCCTCTCCATCCACCTCTCCATCTCTGTTCAGAAGGGGCAGATCTCCCATGGGCACAAAGCATGGCACACCAAGCTGAGACAGGACCAAGTTCCTTCCCCTGTATCAAGGCTGGGCAAGGCAACCCAGCATGGGGAATAAGTTCCCAAAATGAAAATAATATTTAACTTGAGAGAAACTTTAGGTCTTTGGGTTGATAGTTTCTGAGTTCCAGCATTACTTAAGGTCTTAGAGACCTCTAACTCTTACATCATATTGTTGTAAGCCTAAGATTAGAATGTAAAATGTGTCTGCCTTGAGGCCCAAATACCACATTTTAGACAGTAAACTTCTGTGACACTATGTAAAATCATATATTACTTAGAAGGATCTTTAAAATATTTTTTTTAAATATTAAACTCCCATTCCTGTTTTTAAGTGAAACTGGGATTTTGACGTAAGCCAGTCACACCTGACCCCATGTTTAGAGATCAGCAATTTTCCTATTCTGTGGCATGTTCGGTGTGCATCAGAGTCACCTGAGGGAAAACGAATAATGAATGGCTGCGCCTCACCATAGAAAGGTTCAGTAGGTGAAACAGGGCCTGCTAACTTGTATTCCAAGTTCTCAGGTGATGTCGTCTCTGCTGGTTGGGAAGCACCCCTTAACCACTGGACTATACATCTTTGTGACTTTGGGTAAAGAGGCATTTATTCCCAAAGGCTCCCATCTCATGCTATTGTGAATTTTGATGATACTGTCACAGATAAGGTCAGAACAATTAAATATCTTACTGGAAGTGATATGACTGACAAGTAATTAGAACTGAGGTTTGTTTCACTCCAATTCAAAGTTCTTAGTAAGTCCTACCTTAATTCTATGTACCCTGTTAGCTCAGCTCAGAGTAGCTTAGCTACTCAGTACTCTGAGCTGAGCTAAGGCTTTGCATTGTTGTTATCCTATTTATAAAGAACCTCAAATAAATGACATCTTGCTATGATTTGGTATTAAGCAGACCTCATTAAGTAATAGGAACATCACTACTTTGATATAATTTGGAAATATTACCTGGCCCTCCTTATTTTAATTATTGTATAATTTGTCCATTTAAAATAATTTGATGGTTGGGGATTGGGTATTATTAATACATTCTAAGTAGGGATTCAAATTTAAAAGTGTAATTTTGAGGCCGCAATGGTTCCCCAGGAAGTTGTATATGATAGGCAAGTGATCTACTTCTGAACTTTCAAATACCTTAAACCCTCCTCCACATAAAAACTATTCTTTCTGAAAGTTTTATGTGAGTAGTTTAAATTTTTGCTATTACAACACAAGCATATGGGAGTAAACATAAATACATAATTAATAGCTATGTTTTATGAAGACCCCAAAGTCATTTCCAGTGATACTACTAGTTACTGTAGCAATGAAGACTCAGCCCATTTATCTGTCAAATATACCATAAAATTTGTATTTATAGTTTTCCCAAATAGGAAAAATAGTTTAAAAAAATAATTGAATTTAAGGTCGTGTAAATTGTGATATCGTTCCCTAAATCTCCTCTCTTTTATCTTACAGACCCGACAGAGTTCTTCAAGGAGTAGTGTATCCCAGTATAATCGTCTGGATCAGTATGAAATCAGAAACCTCTTGATGTGCTACTTATATATTGTAAAGATGATTTCTGAAGGTGAGAAATGAGCATATTCAGCAGGAATTCTACTAGACACTCCCCCCTCGTAGGGTCAGGCCTGTAAATCAAGAACATGCATGTTAGAAACAGATCTTTAAAGATTTAAGTCATAAAATATCCTTTAAGATGAACAATAAAATAAGTCCCTGTGGATTTGAGTCTTTGATATAATTTAAAAATAACTATTGATTAATTTATAAAAATTATGCAACAATTTTAAAGGATTTTTATACAAAGCATAAAATATGTTAAATAGTTAATATACCAGGAAGGAAATAATCACAATACAAAATTAACATTTTAGCTTTTATTTGAAAAACATAAAAACAGAAACAAAAAAACAGGGTTTTCTGAAGGTAGAGGATGCCACCATTGTCTGGAGTCAGTCATTGTTTCTGCAGCAATGCTGGCATTGTCTGGAGTCACTGTCTCCACAGCATCATTGGCATTGTCTGGAGTCAGTCATTGTCTCCACAGCAACGCTGGCATTGTCTGGAGTCACTGTCTCTGCAACATTACTGGTATTGTCTGGAGTCACTGTCTCCGCAGCATCACTGGTGTTAGCTGGAGTCAGGCTGTCAGACTGCTTTTCTTCTTGGAAAAGAATGGTATTATCTGCTAACATTACTAGCTTCTCTTTTATACTATATGACTATCTATAAACAAGAGATTAACTACATGTCCTCAGAAGTTAAAATAAAATTACCTTTCTCTCAAATGCCACAACTATTATACAGTTCCCACCCTCTTCTTCCATTTCTCAATATTTTGCTCAAATAATGTGCAAGTCTAAAGAACATAAAATCCACGTTAAGTGGTCATTATACAGTGTTCACAGGTTACATGTTCCTCAAAAATATGTACAATTAGCAAAGTAAATATAAACTAGAGGAGGGCTCAATGGTAGAACACATGGCTAGCATATTTGAGACCCTGGGTTCAATTCCTAGCACTATAAAAAAGAAAAAAAATGTGTCAGCACTTCAAAAATCAGTAAGTAAATTTAAAATAAATTCAAAAGATACCTGGGTGCTAATCATCATAATCATATTAACTATTTTGTAATTAAAATTTCTTATATTTTTATTTTTAATTTTTTTGCTTATTTATTTATTTTTGTTTTTTGAAACAGTCTCATTTTGTAACCCTAAGTGACCTCAAACTTGCCATGTAGACCAGGCTATCCTCTGTCTCTCAAGTGCTGGGATTAAAAGCATGCGCCACCATGCCCTGCTTATTTTTTTTTTGTGTGTGTGTGTGGGTATGGGTACCACATGTATGCCTGGTGCCTGCAGAGGTCAAAAGAGAGCGTGAGTTCCCATGGAACTGGAGTCACAGATGGCTATAAGCCACTATGTGGGTGCTGGGTATTGAACACAGGTCCTCTGCAAGAGCAAAGAGTACTCTCACCTGCTGAGTCATCTTTCCAGCCCCAATTTATGTAATTTTTGGAGACAGTGTCTCACTATTTATTCAAAGATGGCGTCTCCTGATCCTCTTGCTTTAGGCTCTTGAGTGCTAGAATTACAAGGGTACACACCACACTTGGCTGTTTCACTTTTTTCCCATCACACTTGGCTGTTCCATTTATCTGCCTGGTGTCAGATGGCAAACCCAGGGTCTTGTACATTCGTATGCTCAAGTGCTTCCCTGCCATGATAAATACGTTGGCCATATTTTTTTTTTTTTTTGGATTTTTCGAGACAGGGTTTCTCTGTAGCTTTTGGTTCCTGTCCTGGAACTAGCTCTTGTAGACCAGGCTGGCCTCGAACTCACAGAGATCCACCTGCCTCTGCCTCCCGAGTGCTGGGATTAAAGGCGTGCGCCACCACCGCCCGGCCGTTGGCCATATTTTTTAACTTTTTTTTTTGTTACTGGAGTTATGAACCCAGGGTCTAGGACATGAGCTATATACCTCCAGCCTATTTTATCCATTTTATTAACTATTACATACTTTATTTTTGTGACAAACATTCAAACAGATTAGTCAGATATGGATAACAAATTCGATAGTTTTTTCATAGTCAAGGATAGTCTTCTTGTCTATCTTCCAGATGTTGGTACTAGAGACACATGCTAGCATGGTCAACTATTTTTCGTTTTAATTTTTTTTTCTGGTGCTGGGATGAGATCTAGAGCTCGGCACATGAGCTCTACCCTCAGAATATCTTTATCAAATTTTA